>NC_059427.1:167325311-167345515 GCF_021028975.2 Sphaerodactylus townsendi
TGTAGGATTCCTGGGTTCTGTCCCCAGCTCTGACCTGAGGGGAGTGATCTCTAACGGTTAGAATTAAGGCCGAACTAGCAGGCAGGATGAGTGAAAACAGTGGGACTGAATTATGTTCCTAGATCAGAACGGGAGGTAATGTGTTATAAGCAGGAATGGAAGAGCCGCATGGCGTAGTGGTTAAGTGCTTGCCCTGCCGCTCACACGGTTAGGAGTTCAAGCCCCCTGTGGGTCAGATATCCTGGCAACTGGCTCATGGTCAGCTCAGCCATCCATCCATTTCTTGGTCGGTAAAAGAGTGCCTAGCCTAGGGGGTAAAGAATAGCCGGGGAAAGCAATGGCAAACTACCCCACAAAAGAGGCTTGCCTATAAAATCACTGCTCCCAGTGGTACTCCAGAGTCGGATACGACTGAAGTGGAAACTTTACCTTTTAAGCAGGAATGAGGGGCCATAAGC
Source organism: Sphaerodactylus townsendi (assembly GCF_021028975.2). NCBI lineage: Eukaryota > Metazoa > Chordata > Lepidosauria > Squamata > Sphaerodactylidae > Sphaerodactylus > Sphaerodactylus townsendi. The sequence continues at coordinate 167,325,770 of NC_059427.1, forward strand.
AGAGGTGGGATCCAACCAGTTCTCACCAGTTACTAAATTTTTCTGTGCCAAGAAGGGGTTACTAAAGCAACCTCCCTGCCCAATAGGGACTGGAGCTGCGTGTGTGCGGCGGCACCACTGTTTGAATCCCACCACCACTGGAACCTGTTATTAAAATTTTTGGATCCCACCACTGGCCATAAGGTCTAGTGGTCAGAGCAAGACAGCTCTGGGATCAAAGTTCAGTGAAAGAAAGCGGGGCGTAGAAGCCTGTCCCCCGGAGTGCCTTTCCTGCGCCTGGAGTTTCCATGTGGTCCCCTGCAACTCAATTCACCCTCGGGAGAGCTGATGTGAAGAAAAAAAACTTTGCAAAATGTCTAAATGGACTGGAGGGCAGGAAGCAGGAGGGGGGGAGATGCCGAATGCAGAAGGGGAAGGAAAAACTTACCTTTGGGTCAGAATGGGGTCCTGGGGGTCGTGATGTGGGGAGGCTTTCTTCTCCAGCCAAGAGCCTGGTCCCTTCTGCCTCTCCTTGCTTTCTTCGCCCTGTTCCCCTGCTCCGCTTCTCTGCCAGGAGGTTGGAGCTGTGTCAAGCTCTTCACGAGGGCCGTCCCGGACTGGAGGGAACTGAGAAGGGGTTGACTTCCCTTTTAGACAAGCTGGTTTCAATGAGGCGCCGAGCTCATGCTACACACACACACACACACACACACACACACAGTCCTGGGGGGAAAAAAGACTTCAGGGCTGAACCGTCATGTGGTTCCCATCAACCACCTGCCAAAAGGGGGGAAAAATTAAAAGGCAGGACGAAAAAAAAGAGAGAAAAAACCACCCAACCTCGAGGACGGAAGCTCCCGCCTGCCCCGTAGTCCAACACGGCAGGCTTTTCTTGTCAGTCTTTATTTTCAAACAGGTTACAGGAGCCAGAGATTAGGGGGAGGGTGGGAAGGCAGAGCTGCTCCAAGATGGGGGGTAGGATGGGAGTGGGGCGAGAGAGGACAGACATCCTGGTTTTGTGGCTCCAGAGAAAATGGCTTTGGTGTTGGTTTAAGGCAGAGGTGGGATGCAGCCTATTTGCACCTCTTCGGTCGAACCGGTTACTAAAATTTTCCGCAGTTCAGAGAACCGGTTATTAATGATTAACTCCACTAGGGACAAGGGGGTAATCTCTGTCCCTGGGTACAACAAATCTCGTCAAGTGGGGGATGCAAAATCGCCCCCCAGGGCCCCCTGCGGCCCCCCTGCCCCCCATGGCACCCCCCCACGTGTGTATGAACTGTATGAAATAATACAATATATAGTAATTCTATTTTTTTTGTTCATTGGTATAAAGGTTGGGAAAGTATTATAGGTAAAGATTTTTCATTTAGTTTTTTTCCCTTGAAAAATTTTAAGAGGAGTTTAAACTACTCTTTAAGATTAAGGACTTTGGATCTCTCCCTCTGTTAGTTTTCCTTCAAGTGGAACAGATAAAGTAGTCATAGGAATCTGAAGGGGAAGTAGAAAGTAGGGAGGGAGGGAAATATGGGAAGGAGGGAGGCAATATAGGATGTTTTAGTTGGGGGGGTTGAGAGAGATAGATCATTAGATATGTTTGTAATATGTTAACAATTGTAAACAGTTTTTGGTTTCTCTCCTTACTTTTGTTATTATTTAAAATCAATCAATATAATTATATTTAAAAAAGAAAAGATGCCGGGGTCCCTCCCTTGCATGCCACCCCTCACTCACTCCCCTCACTCCCCTTCCCTTGCATGCCACCCCTCCCCCTCCCTCCGTTAGGGTGGGTGGGTCATGCCCAGATGCTGGGGCCCCTCCCTTGCATGCCACCCCTCACTCACTCCCCTCACTCCCCTTCCCTTGCATGCCACCCCTCCCCCTCCCTCCGTTAGGGTGGGTGGGTCATGCCCAGATGCTGGGGCCCCTCCCTTGCATGCCACCCCTCACTCCCTCCCCTCACTCCCCTTCCCTTGCATGCCACCCCTCCCCTCCCCCTCCCTCCATTAGGGTGGGTGGACCATGTCCAGATGCTGGGATCCCTCCCTTGCATGCCACCCCTCACTCCCTCCCCTCACTCTCCTTCCCTTGCATGCCACTCCTCCCCTCCCCCTCCCTCCATTAGGGTGGGTGGACCATGTCCAGATGCTGGGGTCCCTCCCTTGCATGCCACCCCTCACTCACTCCCCTCACTCCCCTTCCCTTGCATGCCACTCCTCCCCTCCCCCTCCCTCCATTAGGGTGGGTGGACCATGTCCAGATGCTGGGGTCCCTCCCTTGCATGCCACCCCTCACTCACTCCCCTCACTCCCCTTCCCTTGCATGCCACCCCTCCCTTCCCCCTCCCTCCATTAGGGTGGGTGGACCATTTCCAGATGCTGGGATCCCTCCCTTGCATGCCACCCCTCACTCCCTCCCCTCACTCCCCTTCCCTTGCATGCCACCCCTCCCCTCCCCCTCCCTCCATTAGGGTGGGTGGACCATGTCCAGATGCTGGAGTCCCTCCCTTGTATGCCACCCCTCACTCCCTCCCCTCACTCTCCTTCCCTTGCATGCCACTCCTCCCCTCCCCCTCCCTCCATTAAGGTGGGTGGGCCATGCCCAGATGCTGGGGCCCCTCCCTTGCATGCCACCCCTCACTCACTCCCCTCACTCCCCTTCCCTTGCATGCCACCCCTCCCCTCCCCCTCCCTCCATTAGGGTGAGTGGGTCATGCCCAGATGCTGGGGCCCCTCCCTTGCATGCCACCCCTCACTCACTCCCCTCACTCCCCTTCCCTTGCATGCCACCCCTCCCCTCCCCCTCCCTCCATTAGGGTGGGTGGGCCATGTCCAGATGCAGGGCCCTCTCCCCCTCCCTTGCATGCCACCCCTCCTGCCCTCACTCCCATTTAGCTAACACAATTTTTAAAAGTAAAAAAAGTAAGTCTGATTTGCCAGCCACTTTTCTGTCCACTGCCAGCCACACCAGCCTGAGCCTTTGCTGCCCACCTCTTCCCCTCATGGGCAAGGAGTGGGCAGGTGGCAGATCAGATTTACTTTTTTACCTGCCAAAGGTGAAGGCTCCACCCACCCGCCTGCCCTCCCTTTGCGGGGTTCCTCTGCTTAGGAAAGACTTTTAAAAGTAAGCCTGATCTGCTGGCTGTTGCCACCCGCTGGCTCCTTTCCCTCAAGAGGAAGAGGAAGGCAGCGAAGGCTAAGACCTGGGTGAGGAAGAGGTGGGTGGGCGGGCGGGCGGGTGGGTGGGTGGCTGACAGCAGAGGCGGGCGGCAGCAAGGAGAGCGGGGAGGGAATGACCAAATGCTCACCCCCCACATGGTTAATCCAAGTGGTGCCTGGGATTCCGGCCCCTCTAAATACACCGTTGCTTGCATGTATAAATAAATAACGCAAAGTTAATACATACATAACATATTCAGCAGTAACTCAATTTTACAGATTTTTTTTGCAGCAATGAATCTTACTTCCTTACTTGTAATCTCTGCTTATTTTCCTCTAACTTGTTTTTTCCAAAGAGAGGTCACAGTTGATTAATACAATAACATACAATGGTTCATACCACGATAAATTGCTAATTACTATATGATTTTACAAAACAAAATTAAACAAGCAGAAAGATATAGCATTTAAAGAGACAACACACAGCATATTTAGACTCACGTTTAGATGTTTAGGTGTATGTCTACTCTGACAAAACCGTAAACATTTGTTACCGTGAGATTGCATTATAGCAGTATAAATTTCTTTGATGGACAAAAGTTCATTGTTAAAACATGTGCCAAACTTTTTCAGCCTTACTGATATAGCTTATGCACATTTAGTTGCGTTCCTATTTTTTCCTTAAACCTCCAAGTGATGGTTGGATATATGTCACCATTACATCTGGAGAAAATGGCGTGAAGAAGAAGAAGAAGAAGAAGAAGAAGAAGAAGAAGAAGAAGAAGAGGAGGAGTTTGGATTTATATCCCCCCTTTCTCTCCTGTAAGGAGACTCAAGGTGGCTTACAAGCTCCTTTCTCTTCCTCTCCCCACAACAGACACCTCGTGAGGCAGGTGTGGGACTGAGAGAGTTCTGAGAGAACTGTGACTAGCCCAGGGTCACCCAGCAGGAATGTAGGACTGTGGAAACAAATTTGGTTCACCAGATAAGTCTCTGCCACTCAGGTGGAGGAGTGGGGAATCAAACCCAGTTCTCCAGATTAGAACCCACCTGCTCTTAACCACTACACCACGCTGGCGGATTCCTTGGCATTATACCCCATGGAAGCCCCTCCCCACCCCCTGCCCTCCCCAACTCCACCCCCTAAATCCCCAGGTATTTCGGAAGCTGGAGAACAAAACCCTGCCATCAATACATCTCTATAAAGTCTATGTGGCTGACGGATGGAATTTGTAATGTATCGATTGGGCCTTTAATTAGTGGCTCTTGGTCATAACGGTTTTAATGTAGGTAGCTGATTTGTGTCCAATAGTAACTTCAAGAGAAAGCATTCTGAATGAGTTTCTGAGATTGTAGCTGAAGAAGGAAGCTTTGATTCTCAAAAGCTTATAATCTGGAAATCTTGCTGGTCCTTAGGGTGCTACTGGGGTTGACAGGTTTCCCCTCCCCCCAGCCAACAGCAGTGGGGGGGGTGGGTATAGAATTGCCAGATCCAGAAACTGGAGATTTGAGTTGGAACCTGGGAGCACAAGGACCTTCAGTGGGGTCTAATGTGGGGTCTAGCCCACCCTCCAACGTATCCACTTTCTCCAGGGCAACTCATCTCTGTAGTCTGAAAATGAGATAATTTGGGGAGTCCCCTATGTCCCACCTCGAGGCTGGTATCTCTGGTTGCCACTGGATTCAATTTTTTTCTCTTATTCCATGACATTAAAAGCATGTTCATCCCATGTAATATATTTTGTACTAGCGATACCCGGCCACGCGTTGCTGTGGCAAAATTTCCTCCTCATCAGAGTCCGCAACCCACACAGATGTCCATGCAGGTCCAATGATCGCAAGCATAGCCTTTTGGGCTGGTCAAATAGAACCCTTCTTTCCCTTTTCAACAGCAGATTGGATTCACAATGTTGTATTATGGTTTGTAGTTTGTGCAGTAGAATTCAGGGACGGTCCAACACAGGCTGGCACTGACAGACCTAATTTACCTTGGAGTACGCAATGGCAGAGCCTGGTAGCAGCAACCATTATCTAACCACTCTTCAAAGGTCAGGGCAAACTCAATGTTACTTGGTGGGCACTTACAAGAAGCCCTCCAAACTAGCGTTACTCGAATTAAGAGCGTGCACAGATTGGGTTACTTCAGAGATCTCAGATTAGAACTACCACCCAACTCTGTTTCGGAGTTGGCACTCCAGCAGCGGGTCAACCATCCTCCTACCTTACTCCAGAGTCAGCCTCACTGCAAGCAGACGGTGTTGCAGCCTGGAGGCAGCCAGGCTCCCAAAATGTGCCAAGCTTCTCAGCAGAAGAGCTCCCTGCTGGCAGACTGAGGAGCTGAGTTAAAGGCCTGCCTACCCCACCCGCCCAGACCCAGGAAGGGAAGTCACCTGATGTGAGGGGCTGTGGAGGCCAAGATGTTGGATGCGCCACAGGGGATCTCGGCCTTCATTGGAAGGGTGGCTCCCCGCCCAGAGTCGAGCATGAATGCTGTGGGTCTGACATGGCGCTGCCCGGCGCATCTGCAGACATCCCTCCCGCTCGCCAGGTGCTCTCTCTCTCAGCCGCCTCCCCTCCTTTTATTTATTTATTTGTTTGTTTGTTTTATTAAATTTCTATACCGCCCAACCCTTCCCGAAGAATCAGGCCAGTGTCCATCATTTAAATAACAGTTAAAACCATTTCACCCCAATCAGTTAAAACCATATACAATTTATAAGAATTCAAAGTCCCGATGGCCAGTTAAAATTATTTCCCCTTCCCCTTCCTACCCCATGGGAGGCAGATTTTCCCACAGAAGTGAGATGTTATCCCGGCTGGCCAAATGCCTGGCTGAGTGGAGTCCGTTGCAGGCCCTCTTGAACTCATGTCCGCAGGGGTCCCCTGATCTCACTTGGGGAGCCCTGTTCCCACCAGGTAGGGGCCAGGGGCTGTAAGCCCTGGCCCTTGTAGAAAGAGCTCCAGCGGATGCTTGGGGCCAGGGGATCACCAGGAGGTCCGCCTCCGAGGCCCGGGAGGGCCCCTGACTGATATAGGAGACGGTCCATTAGGTAGCATGCTGGTCCAAGGCGTGAATAGCTTTCCCTCCAGAGGCCTCAGGTGGCCTTCCTGCACCGTCTCCCAGACTCCCTCACGTGCGCAGGCGGAGTGCTTCAACTGATATGGTACGCTATTGCTACCAGGTTCATCCGGCAAGCTTGGGAGGCAATTCCAATTCCAGCCCGCAAAGGACCATCCTTAGTTTAAGCATACAGCTCTTTTGACAATGTTATTTTTGAAGCGGCAACTTTATCTGCGGGGGTTCGAAGACCAAATTGTCCAAGACCCATCACAGCATGGGTCGTGTTGCAGTAGCGTCAGCAGCGTGCATTGCGTTAATGGCCACAGCGCGCGTTGTGTCACCGTCCAGCAGGTGGCACTGGTGTTTTTGGAAAAAGACGTTTTACCTGGGCTAGGTGTGAAATTTCAGGTATCTGAATGTCTAAAAACACGCTCGGATGCGAGTCCTACATTGTCTGAAAATTTCAAAGCATTCTGTCCAGTAGATTCGGAGAGCAACGATAAGAAACAAATGGACACTTTGCTTTTTATTTATATAGATTTAGGCCCTTCTGCACATGCAGAATAATGCACTTTCAATCCACTTTCAATGCACTTTGCAGCAGGATTTTACTGTGCGGAATAGCAAACTCCACTTGCAAACAATTGTGACAGTGGATTGAAAGTGCATTATTCTGCATTTATTGGTTAGTTATTTATTCGCTCTTCTTGTTATACTTGTGTTTTATGATAGTTTTATGTATGATGCTTTGTGTTGTACACCACCCAGATAGGGCGGTATACCAAATTAAACAAACAAAGAAAGAAACAAAGAAACAGATAGATAGATAGATAGATAGATAGATAGATAGATAGATAGATAGATAGATAGATAGATAGATAGATAGATAGATAGATAGATAGATAGATAGATAGATAGATAGATAGATAGATAGATAGATAGATAGATAGATAGATAGATGATAGATGATAGACAGATAGATAGATAGATAGAGAGAGAGAGAATTTGCAGAAGTGGCCTTACAGTTAAAGCTCAGGAAGCTGAAGGAAGAACATGTAATATTGGCTTTCATTCATTGGAACTCCAGATGTGTCCTTAAAATGGGTGTGGGGGCAGAATGGATCAAGCCTGTAGTGCTGGGGAATTCTTCCCATTCTATTCAGAAATTCTCCCTTTTCCAGTATGGGAAAAGTAAAATACGGATACCTTTTCCCACTGCCAGGACAAAAGTAGCCCTATTCTGCATTTGGGGGTTCTGTCACTTAATGCCAGTCTTACGTGTAATTTGACTGGGGCATGGGGGAAAGAGAGAGAGAGAGTTTACATAAGAGATTATATTCCCTTCGAGATAGCTGGTTAGAGACTGGTTGGTTGGCTGGGCTTTTGTGAAAATGACAAAATTGGCATTTCACAAGAAAAAGGGCACAGAGTTGCCAGAATCCTGCATGCCAAAGCAAATGAGCTGGATTCTTATGGTATACTGAAAAAAATGTTGGCATTGGGTTACCATAACACACACATTCCAGTTGGCAGGAAAATGTATAGTTCTATGCCGAGTCCCAGAAAGTTTCCTAGGCGATATTTGCAGACACTGTGAAACTGACTTGCACACTCAACTTTGCGCACACACACAAAGACAATCCTTATGTACACTCCAGATCTGAAGGAGACAGCAGTGCATCGCAACTATGTTAGGTTTGTGGGGTTTCGGGAATCTTAATCAAAGGATAACATTGGGGAGTCCCAGGATTAGAAATGCAGAAGGCAAGGAGGAAGTCTGAAATCCAGGATTTCCACACATGGACTTCAGAATGGATTGGCAAGACTAGGAGTTTTAAAGCACCTTGGAAGTTAACATCTCTCCTTCCATCTCTGATGAGCCTTTTGAGACTTCATGTCTGCGTGGCTGTACATACAAATTGGTTATTTTGCTGTCCTCCCATATGTCCCTCGGCCTCCTCCTTCAGGTGTTGGTCCCAGCTGTGAGACAGCTGCTGTAGGAATGCCAGATGGACAGTACTGTGATGCCAGTGATAACATTCCTGATACGATCTTTGATCCCTGCAGGGCTTTTGGGCTGAATTTCTTGGAATCTTAAATCCTGTGCCGAGTTACTTATGAGCCTGTCCTCTACCAACCCACTCCCCCAGTCTTTCATAAAATGTCTTTTTCTGAAGCTCTTCCGTGCTTGTTTTTAACAGCTGCTAAATGAGCGGATGTGGACACAATAGGGCTTGCGATATTTCACTAGACTAAGGTGACCAGATTTTTTTTTTGTATTGCAGGTAGCGCCTCCGCTAGCCTCCCATTACCCTTTTAGTAGTGGCTCCCCAGTCAGGGAACAGGGGAAGCACCCAGAAGGTGCAATGGGGCGCTTCCCATTTCCCTGACCAGAAGGCTACCGCCATAAAACTGGCAATGAGCCATTAATCGTAATCGGGACAATGGCATAAGCCAATGAGGACTACTCATAAGCGTGAGTGTCCCAGCAATCAGGAGCGGATGAGATGCACCGTACACTAGACCTGATGTGGTGGGAGCCATGTTTGTTATTCTTATATAAGAATGAAATGCATGTTTGCATCTAACCCAAATGACACGAAAAGTTGTGGAAACTCGCCAGAACTCTTCAGCGTGCACGATGTTATAAATAGGCTTGCCAACATCCAAGTGGGGGCTGGAGTCTACCGGAGGTAACAATTGATCTCTAGACTACCAAGATCAGTTTTCCCCTGGTGAAAATTATCAGTTTGAAAGACAGACATTATGGTATTACTGTAGCTTCTAGGTGAAATCCCTCCTCAAACTCCCCCTTCCACAAGCTCTGCCCCAAAATGTTCAGGAATTTCTCAGGCCAGAGTTGAGAACCTTAAGTGAGCACAACAAAATGGCTGCCTCCATCTTGACCCAACTGGGCCCCTGTGGTTAACCTTAAAACATGAGGCTGGGCAGCACAAACAAAAACACAGTGTAACATTTTGTTGTATTGCAATGAATTCGTAGAGGAAAGAACAGGGCAGAGATGCGAAGTAGTTGTTTTGCTGAACTTTACTTGATAACAAATGAATTTATACTTAATATAGGAACAGCAAACTCTATTTAGGCAAGTGCTTAGTCTGGGTATCTGTGGAGTCTATCTGTGCCTGTGTGTCTGCCTGTGTGTCTGCCTCTACTCTTTTGTTGGAAGAAGAAAGGAAACTTTCCAGAAGTCCTTGTAATTCCAGACATGTGACTTCAGTATTCTATCTACATACTCAACAGTAAACTCTTATTTGACTGAATGAGCAGCAGATATAAAACTCAGTCATGGACATCAGGATGGCATCAATGTGGGGAGATATCTCAGGCAAGGTTCTGATCAGGAGATCAGGTCTCAGGTCTCCCCATCTCCTATTAGCTCCCATTGGAAACAATGGGGGATAGGGGCACCCCCTTTGGGAGTCCATAACTTTGGACTCCCTGAACCAAACCTCACCAAACCTGGGAGATAGCATAAGGACAGTCTCCTGATAATACGCTGAAATTTTGGTGCTACCCAATACACAAACTTCCGCCTACCAGACCAAAATGGAAAACCACTAAAATGCAAAACAGACCCAGCATTTTGATGCCCCACTGGGTGCGTGCCTGGGCAGCTTCTTACTGCTTGCTTAATGGGCATTACATGGTGGCTTGTGAGGTAATTTTGGAATTCACTTGCACTGTATTCAGACCCATTATCTGAGACTAAAATTTCTGGCGCTCTTCCATGCTTGTTTTTGACAGCTGCTACATAAGCTTTGAACTTATTCAATACTTGATCTTTTGATTTGAAAAAATACACATGGGCAAATCCGCTTGCTGCAGATTTTTATTTGTTTCCCCCAACAGAAGGTGCTGGAGGTCCAGTTAGGTCTGAGGACCTGAGGGTACTTTTCTTTTTCTCCTACTGCTTGTTGCCCTGAATAATGAGAAGCAGTTTGTTTGGCCTCAATGCATATTTCACAGTGGCTCATTCCGCACATGCAGAATAATGCACTTTCAAACTGCTTTCAGTGCTCTTTGAAGCTGTGCAGAATAGCAAAATCCACTTGCAAACAGTTGTGAAAGTGGTTTAAAAACGCATTATTTTGCATGTGCAGAAGGGGCCAATGTTCCAATACTTTTGTTGCATTCGATTAGTTTTAATCACACCCTTTAATAAGTTTTCTTGCTGAATCCATACTTCTGTACCCTAATTTTACATGCCAGACATGAACACAACTGAAGTGAGAGCAGTCTTCCTTTTTATGTGATAAATGGCTCTCTCAACATTTTCAACATCTCTTAGAAAAGGTTTCCAATCTTTTCAGCTTTGAGTGCCATATCAAGTTTTGGATTATAAATGCAACATATTTCTCCATCCATTATAATCTTGCTTCCACCATTCATCAATCTAGGCACTGGTATTAAATTTTCACAAGTTTCAGATAAATACAGTGTCTCTATTAGGTCATGCTATACTGTCTCCCCAGTAGAACTCAAAATATCCATTCTCACAGTACCTTTTCCATATACTTTCAGTGGTTTACCATCAGTTCGCAAAGGTTACCATTATCTTCTTCACTTTCTTTCAGTTCAATGAAATATTTTTAATTATTGCAAATGTGGGGAAAAGATCCAGAGTCCAAAAGAAATAAATTTATTTTAATGTTGCAGTCATTTGTGATCACGTTTGCCTCTTTTGTTTGCCTCTTTTCTGTAACTGAAGGGATTTTCTCTTTTTCTTTGGCCCCTTCCGCACACGCAAAATAATGCATTTTCAAACCACTTTCACAACTGTTTGCAAGTGGATTTTGCTATTCCACACAGCTTCAAAGAGCACTGAAAGCAGTTTGAAAGTGCATTATTCTGCATGTGCGGAACGAGCCTTTGTCTTTACAGCTAAAGTTCTATTAACATGACTTCTTTTATAAGCATTACTTGGTTCTTCCCCTCTGCCTCTTTTTTCACAACAATATTTAGTCAAACAATATTTAGTCTTCCACAGTTAAAACAAATTACTTCATTGGCACAATCCAGTCTAAGGACAGAAAAGCCTTTTGTTGCATTTGATGGTTTCCTTTCTACATCTCTAAGGCCCTTTCTGCACTGGCGTTAAGTGGCAGCCTGGGGACGGCAAAAACGCCGTCCCCAGGGAGCCATTTGCACAGGGGGCGCAGCTGCTGCGCAGCCGCGCCGCCCGACCGGCGCGAAGCCGGCATTTCCAAACCTTGCTCGGGGAGCGAGGTTGTTGGGAAATGCCAGCTTGGAGCCGCTGCCGTGTGAACGGCAGCGGCTCCAAGGCACCCTCCCCCCCACTCCCACCCTTTACTTACCTGGTCTCCGGCCCTCCGGCGCGTCGCCGAGGCCTGGGGACATGCCCCCCTGCCCTCGTGCTGAAGCAGGCCCGGCGCGGGGCCAGGCGTGTCGCGAACACCGACAGCGATGCCGGAGAACCGAAGATATCACCCGGGTTGGCTGGGCTCCGCGAAGCGCCGTGCGTCCCGGCTGTTCTGGGACCGTTCATCGCGAGCGGTCCCAGGAGATGAATCAGCCGAATCGCGTCAGCCAACCCCCAGCGACGCCGTGCGGAAACGGCCAAAGATAATTCAGGATCTGCACCTGGTGATTGAGGAGCAGATCCAGCTTCTTGCATTGCAGCAATTTATATTGCTCTAGGTAGCATCTAGGTGACAGAGGGGTGCTTTCACTTCAATGTGATTGATTGATTGATTGATTGATTGATTGATTGATTGATTGATTGATTGATTGATTGATTGATTGGATTTGTATACCCACTTCCCAGACCAGAATTGGTGAACAACAGCTGCAAATGGCTGCGACCAATAATCATCACATTAGCAACAACCATCAAAAAATCCTATCAATAAGCATGAAATAATAAACAATTGCTGCAAGATACATGTAACCTGCCTGCTATTATATGTAAAGGGCCTTTTCTTTCTCTCTATTGATCTTTGTGGCTTGACACCAATTGTTGATAACTAGGCTAGTGATCCTGGCGGGCTGCTCTCCAGGGAGACGGGATGTGTGCCGGTTGCTCTGTGGAGTATTAGGCGAACCGGGTGGCTGTATCTATCCCTATCGCAATGTTGGGGTGCCTAAGCTCCAAAATAACTCTGGCCCTTTCATACGGGCCATTACTTGGCAACAGGGGCGGCAAAACACCGTCCCAGGCCGCCCGTTCACTGAAGCGCCGCTGCATTGCGCTTGCCGCCCTACATACCCGGGCAGCCGATCCCCATGCAGCGTTCCCGTCGCTCGGAGCGCGGTGAAATGCGGCTGGAAGCACCGTCGCGAACAACAGCCGGCTTCCCGGCGCTGGCTCCCTGTGCACACCTTGTCCCGGGCCTCCGTCGCGAGGAGCCTGGGACGCGCCCTAAGCCACTGCGGCGCGGGGCAGTGTCCCCAGGCTCGGTGCTGAAGGCTCCAGGCCACTCCAGGCTCGGCTGGGCGCTGGCTCAGGGAGCAGAGCTGCCTGGGTCTTTCTAGGACCCGTCTGTGGGACGGTCCACAGCATCGTCAGTGGTCAAGTGCATCCAACCGGCCGCTTCCGCATTCGTGCGGAAACAGCCTCTGTTCACACTTTCTCTGGGAAAACAGGAGAGGGAACAGATTGGGGACAAAGAGACTCAGAAAAGCCAGGTCTGGCAGAACTAGCTTTCTAAAACTGGGGACCTCGTTGCCTTTCAATAAATGCTACTGATTAAGAATCTAGAGTCTATTTATTTGATTGGCTAAAGGTCCAAGACCTAACAGGTGATTAGCTGTAAATTCAGGGGATCCCCGGTCCCAAAAGCGGCATCCCTAGTTCCAGGAAAGGTGCTTGCAGGCACCATGGCACCCACAGGTACAATATTGGGGACCCCTGCCCTACAGTGTGGCCCAAAGTATGTATGTAAACAACCTGCCTCTGAAGCAAGATACCTTTGACTGTCTTCAGTGACCACTTGGGGCTGCCTGCTAACATTAGGGGCCAGGAGCTCAACTGGAAGAATATGCAGAACTGATGGGGAGAGGAAAAGTTTTATCTGATTTACAGTTACCGCTGCTCCCCACTGAGGGTTGTTTGTTGTGTCAATAAAAGAGCGGGGGCACTCCTACTTTGCATACGACCAGAGAATTAAAAGCTTTCTCTTCTTTAGCAGCAGTGGCGTAGGAGGTTAAGAGCTCGGGTATCTAATCTGAAGGAACCAGGTTTGATTCCCAGCTCTGCCGCCTGAGCTGTGGAGGCTTCTCTGGGGAATTCAGATTAGCCTGTGCACTCCCACACACGCCAGCTGGGTGACCTTGGGCTAGTCACAGCTTCTCGGGCTCTCTCAATACCACCTCCCAGGGTGTTTGTTGTGAGGGGAAGGGCAAAGGAGGGTGTAAGCCTTTGAGTCTCCACAGGGAGGGGGGATATAAATCCAAACTCTTCTTCTTCTTCTTCTTCTTCTTCTTCTTCTTCTTCTTCTTCTTCTTCTTCTTCTTCTTCTTCTTCTTCTTCTTCTTCTTCTTCTTCTTCTTCTTCTTCTTCTTCTTCTTCTTCTTTATTTGTATACAGTGTGACACTGAGTTTAGAGTCTGGAGCTGAGCCTCAGTGGGATGCCACTTTATTTTGGAAAGGAGAAACCCCTAATGCTTGTCCAGGACTCGGAGCAACCCGGTTTGAAGTTCCTAAAGACCCTTATGATCTCCTGAACAGTTGGGACAGACCTGAGTCATCACCACCACCACCCCCAACCTTCAGATGTGGCTCCCCTCCAAGGATAACTCTGCTACAGCAATGCGTTCTTTGCATTCCAGGAGTGCATTTCCTCCCCCTCTCCATCTTCTTGGTAATTAGCCTGGCTGGGTTCCTCTGGATTTACTCTTGTTTCAGCATGAGGGCAGGAGCAGCGGCAGCCAGACAGGTTAACACGGGACTTGCCGAAACCAGCGGTGCTCAGAGAGACCTCAAAATCCCAAGGGGCGGCTTGGGAGAAACTTGTCTGGGAGAATCCTGCCGAGGATGGTTGAGTTTACGACACCAGGATTCGCGGCTTCGTGTGATGCTGGATTGACTAAGTCTGGAGGGTTAGCTGAGGTGGATTCCACACGGGGCCAATATAACGGGTTTAGAAGGCCATACAAGAAGAAGAAGAAGAAGAAGAAGAAGAAGAAGAAGAAGAAGAAGAAGAAGAAGAAGAAGAAGAAGAAGAAGAAGAAGAAGAAGAAGAAGAAGAAGAAGAAGAAGAAGAAGAAGAGGAAGAGGAACAGGAACAGGAACAGGAACAGGAAGAAGAAGAAGAGGAGGAGGAGGAGTTTGGATTTATATCCCCCCTTTCTCTCCTGCAGGAGACTCAAAGGGGCTTACAATCTCCTTGCCCTTCCCCCTCACAACAAACACCCCTGGCCAGAAGTGGGTGGGACTGAGAGAGCTCGAAGCTGTGACTAGCCAAGGTCACCAGCTGGAGTGTGTTAAGGTGCCAGGCTAATCTGAATTCCCCAGATAAGCCTCCACAGCTCAGGCAGCAGAGCTGGGAATCAAACCCGGTTCCTCCAGATTAGATACAAGCCATTGAAGGGGGAGGGGGACACTTCACACAGGTTCCATCCTCAAAACAAGTTTGCCCTATTTTATTTCCCACAGCCCGGGATTTTTGGAAACCACAAAACCAGCAATCCTGCTGCAAAATCCCAGGTTGGAGCCTCTCCCACGCGAAAGGCCAGGCAGGAGGCTGTTTACTTCCCTTCCTTCCGCCACGCAGTCCACAGTCAGGGGAAATCCACCCGCCGCAGTAATACGTTCCTTATTGCCCTGCCGTTGCAGGAGATCACCCCTTCTTTACTTTTTTTATTTTGAGTGTGCACATGTGCAGCCTCACATGAAGCGCCAACCCGTCCGCCAGTATTAAGGATGATTGGCATGGCTGCGGGGGTTCCTTTCTATATGCCTGCGCTGTGCAGCTATGCATGTGTTGCAGGTCATAAAAAGAGAGAAGCATCTCCACGCGAAGGTGCGAAAGCAACCCCAATTGTTCCATGGGCTCCAATTGCTGCCTGCACGGCACACAAGTTAGCAGGAAAAAGGGAAATGGGTTCTTTTCCAACGACTGGACCCCATTATACATTTGTGGTGTGGAATCCATCTTTGTTCATCTATGCCTGCAAAAATACCCCCCGAGATCTTATGTGTGTGAAGCGCCGTCATGTCACTTCTGATTTATGAATGAATGTCCTCCGATACATCCTATAGTGAACAGCCTTCCTCAGGTCTGACAAACTGAAGGCCGTGGCTTCCTTCATTGAATCAATTCATCTCTGTTGGACTTTCCACTTTTCCTGCTGCCTTCAGGTTTTTCTAGCTTTATTGTCTTCTCAGAGGCCCACTCCGCCCATGCAGAATAATGCACTTTCAATCCACTTTCAATGCACTTTGAAGCTGGATTTTTACTGTGCAGAATAGCAAAATCCACTTGCAAACCATTGTGAAAGTGGACTGAAAGTGCATTTTTCTGCATGTGTGGAAGGGGCCATAACACAACAGTCACAACTTGGTTGTTTTAGCTTCTAGGGAGAGTTCCAGCTTGATTTGTCTTTGGGGCAGTCTGAAGCATGTGTAAGACTCTCCTCCAACCCCACATTTCAAATGAGATGTCTTTCTTCCTCTCAGCTTTCTTCATTATCCAACTTTCACACTCACCCATGGTAATGAGGACTATTGTGGTATGACTTAACTTGACAGTGGTTGCCAGCGACACAACCTTACACTTAAGGGATAACTTCAAGCTGCTTCTTGGCTGCCCTTCCCAGTCTTAATCCCCTTCTGATTTCTTGGTCGCAACCTCTCTTTTGGTGGATGACTGAGCCAAGGGAGGGAAAATCTTTCACAATTTCAGTTTCCTCACAGTCAGTCTTAAAGATCTGTAATTCATCCGCAGTCGTTGGGTTTTGTCTTCTTGATGCTCAGCTGTAATCCTGCTTTGGTGCTCTCTGATTTTAACCTTCATAGAAGTCGGAAGGAGTCATGGTAGCTGTTTGCGCTCTTCGGGATTCTCCACCAGTTATGTGGTGTCATCTGTTGTCTACACAGACCCACAGCCAGAAAATTTACTTGGAGGGGTGGGGGGATGAGTACAGCAATGGTCATCAGTCCATCATAATTTATGTTCTCCATTATTATCTATCCATCTATCCATCTATCTATCCATCCATCCATCCTTCCTTCCATCCATCCATCCATCCATCCATCCATCCATCCATCCATCCATCCATCCATCTTCCATCCATCCATCCATCCATCTTCCATCCATCCATCCATCCATCCATCCATCCATCCATCCATCCATCCATCATCTTCCACTCATCCATCATCCATCATCCATCATCCATCATCCATCCATCCATCCATCCATCCATCCATCCATCCATCCATCCTTCCATCCATCCATCCATCCATCCATCCATCCATCCATCCATCCATCCATCCATCCATCCATCCATCCATCCATCCATCCATCTATCTATCTATCTATCTATCTATCTATCTATCTATCTATCTATCTATCTATCTATCTATCTATCTATCTATCTATCTATCTATCTATCTATCTATCTATCTATCTATCTATCTATCTATCTATCTATCATCTATCTATCATCTATCTATCTATCTATCATCTATCTATCTATCTATGCATGCTTTCTTGTCCGTTTCCAAGTTTTGCAGTGGAGACTCAAGGCAGTTACATGGTGTAAAGCAATGCAATTGAATAGTTGGAGGGATCTAATAAGCAATGCAATAGAGCTAAGATTTCAAAAAATTAGAAAAGTGCAAATACAACGTTTCAGACATCCTCTATCACTCCTCCCACCACTTTTTAAATTGGGACATTTCAGTCCTGCCAACTGCTAATTCTATTCCAGCCGATTGCATAGAGAATCCACCTTTGGAAGATTTGTGAGAGGATCCACACCTTATTGACTCAGGTCTTTCCTTATTTTACAAAGAGAATTTTCACTTGGAAGACTTGTGGTCGGTTTCATGCCAACTCTAGCGCTGGTTGGAGGGGCAGCACAAATGATCGATGGGGCCCAGCCCCCTTTTGCGCCACCGTGGCTACGGACTTCCATCTGCAAATCTCAGATGGTGAATGTTTTTTCCACCAGTTCACTCCATCAAAAGCTATCATGGCCTAGAGCCCAGTCAATCAGACACCAACCCACAATAGTCTCTGCCCGCTGCTTTCTGTGTATTCCACTCCCAAATCTTTTTTTCTTTACACAAACACAAGTACCTGATCCCAGCTCGTCACATCCTCCAAGTTCTCGTGGGTCCTTAAGAGAACAATTGGGGACTGGTGGTGGGAGGTGCCGTCAAGTTGCAGCCAACTTCTGGTAACCCTGTAGGGTTTTCTAGGTAAGAGCATTCAGAAATGGTTTGCCACTGCCTGCCTTTGTGTTGTGACCCTGCGTTTCCTTGTTGGTCTCCCATCCAAATACTAACCAGGGCTGACCTTGCTTAGCTTTCAATGTCCCACAAGATCTGTCCAGCTTGGGCCACCCAATTGTTATGGGACTGTCTTCGACCAATGAGCACTCACGAGAATCAACAGACTGTGAACCTCACCTCCTTCAAGATGAATTGAATCACCTAAACAGGGCTCTACAGGCTAATGGTTACTCTAATACAGAAATCAGAAGGGCTGCAAGACCAAGAACAAGCCACATGAACAAAGATAAAGAGCCATCTAGAGGGAAAGTGTTCTTACCATACATCAAGGGAACCACGGATCGCATAGGAAAACTGATGAAGACGCACAACCTACAAACAATCTACAGACCCACAAAGAAAATTCAACAGATGCTACGTTCAGCAAAGGATAAGAGGGATCCTTTAGCTACTGCAGGAGTCTATCGCATACCATGCAGCTGTGGACAAGTCTACATAGGAACCACCAAACGCAGCGCGCAGACACACATCAAAGAACACGAAAGGCACTGCAGACTATTTCAGCCAGAAAAATCAGCAATAGCAGAACACATGATAAACCAACCTGGACACAGAATATTATTTGAAAAAAACAGAAATTCTGGACCACTCTGAAAGCCACTACGTCAGACTACACAGAGAAGCAATTGAAATCCATAAGCACATGGACAATTTTAACAGAAAGGAAGAAACTATGAAAATGAACAGAACTTGGCTGCCAGTTTTGAAAAATACTAGAGTCAAGACAGTGTCTAACCAGCTCCACACAAACACCGGATGACCATAGACAAAAGAAACAAAGGCCAGGATACTTCTATTCAGATGCTCCCACCAGTGACCTTGCTATCTCCAGTGTTACTCCCAGGCTATAGTCTTCATTGTTACTCATACTTCTATTCAGATGCCCTCAACTATTGACCTGGGTGCCTTCTTTGTTACTCACAGACAATGTTTCTCCATCCACCCTGGACACTCCAACAGATATATATACTCCACTTGCTTTCCCAACATCAGATCCTCTGAAGATGCCAGCCACAGATGCAGGCGAAATGTCAGGAGAGAATGCTGCTAGAACACGGCCATACAGCCCGGAAACCACACAGCATCCAAATCAACAGACTATTACGATCATTAAGTGGATAAAGACACAACATTCCCATTTTTATATGCAAAAGCAGACAAGGCCCCATACCGAGTTTCCCCCAAAGCAAACAATGGGATCTCAGAGTCCCATTCCCCCCCAGCACTTTCTTACCAACTGGTATTTTTAAAAAAATATACACAGACTTTAGGATGTTGTGGTCTTTCAGGCCAGCCACAGATGTAAGCGAAACGTCAGGAGAAAATACTACTGGAACACGGCCATACAACCTGAAAAACCCACAACATCCTAGTGATTCCAGCTGTGAAAGCGTTCGACAATACACACGCAATCTTTCTGTTAAGTTTAAGGATTTCATACTTCAATATGTGTCGGTGGCTTCTGCAACTGGATTTTCAACTAACTACTGGCCGTGTCCTCTCCAACAAATGGGACCCGTCTGACATTTAACAAGCCACCAACCATCTGAAACCGTCCTTGCCCTTAAAAGTTGGCGTCTTCAAGCCACCAGCATCCACGAAGAACCCGGTGTGGGAAAGCTTACGTAAAATCCCACCTCCTTATGCTATAACGGGAGAGAAGTGAGTCTTTCTCACCACCTGTACCTCTTTTCAATGCCAGGAGCCGAAGCCCTGGAAAATATGAAAAGGTATATTTAACATCTGCATTGGTATTTCCTACTAATCACGGATGGTTTCTCTACAGATGTTTTTTCCAGACATAGCTATGTATATTCTACTGTGTCTGGGGTGGTACTGAAGTATGGGTAAAACTGTTCAAACAGAAATAAAATTTCAAAATAGGGGAAGGAAAAACCCTCAAGTTCAAACTTGTGTTCTCCCTAATTATTATTTTTTTCAGCCATCCAACAATGTATGGCCGTTTCCACACGAATGCGGAAGCGGCCGGGTCGGCGCTGGGACCGTCCGCACGGACGGTCCTGGAAAGAGCCGGGCAGCCGGCGTCGCAG
>NC_059427.1:167345606-167400606 GCF_021028975.2 Sphaerodactylus townsendi
ATGTCAGCATGGCCAATTGGCCATGCTGGTAGGGGCTGATGGGAATTGTAGTTCCTGAACATCTGGAGAGCCGCAGGTTCCCTACCCCTGCCCTAGACTGACTGTCTCCGTCTTTTGGGTTGGCAAACCTTCTGCTAACTTGAAATGACCTTTTATGTGAACTTTTCACTCTTTTTTATATATCACGACAATTTCCTAGCCCAGTATTGCAGTGAGGATATTCACGGGTGAACAATGGGTTTGGCTGCATGGTGTAGTGGTTAGGAGTGGTGGACTCTAATCGGGAGAACTGGGCTTGTTTCCCTGCTCCTTCACATGAAGCCTGCTGGGTGACCTAGAGCCAGTCATAGTTCTCTCAGAACTCTGTCATCCCCACTTCCCTCACAAGGTGTCTGCTGTGGGAAGAGTGGGGGGGGGGGGGGGGGGGATGGTGGCCAGTCTTCAGCCAATCATCAGTGGCGTAGGAGGTTAAGAGCTCATGTATCTAATCTGGAGGAACCGGGTTTGATTCCCAGCTCTGCCGCCTGAGCTGTGGAGGCTTATCTGGGGAATTCAGATTAGCCTGTGCACTCCCACACACGCCAGCTGGGTGACCTTGGGCTAGTCACAGCTCTTTGGAGCTCTCTCAGCGCCACCCACCTCACAGGGTGTTTGTTGTGAGGGGGGAAGGGCAAGGAGATTGTCAGCCCCTTTGAGTCTCCTGCAGGAGAGAAAGGGGGGATATAAATCCAAACTCTCCTCCTCCTCCTCCTCCTCCTCCTCCTCCTCCTCCTCCTCCTCCTCTATGGTAGGGCTAGAGCCCCGCCTGACCCCGATCTTCATAGGAAGTTTGGAGTGCCTGTTTGCTCAACTGGCCGGGTTCAGCTGCAGAGCTGGCTCCAAGTCTCACTGAGGCCAGCAGCAAACTGAGCTCAGGGGGCTGACTGGATCTAGTTTTATACTATTGGCTCCGCCCACTTGGGGGCGGAGCCAACAGTATAAGATAAGATCTGGTCAGCTGAACCTGGCCAGTTGAGACCAGCAGCAAACAGACCACTCCAACTTCACACGGGGCAGTTGGCTGATCAACCAGGCTGAACCGCCCCCCCCCCCGCCCAGCTGTGCCCCACCAGTGCAGCCGAGGGATGCAATGCCTGGCGTGAGCACTGGGTGCTGCTTTAGTAAAGCTATGCCCCTGTGCAGAAGTTCCCAGGTTCGATCCCTGGCATCGCCAACAAAAAGATCAAGTAGTGTAAATTCCCATCAAGTTGCAATTAACTTCTGGCAGCCTGAGAGGGGGGTCAAGAGAAGAGACCAACAGAGGTGGTTTGCCATTGTTCCCCTCTGCATCGTGATCCTGGTATTCCTTGGTGGTTTCCCATCCAAGGACAGTCGTCCCTCCCACACTCTGGGGTTAGGAGCGCAGCGCTCCCTGCAGTGTGGAAAACGATGAGAAAAGTTTTGTCCTCCCCAACCCTTGCCCCCACTTCCAGCCCAGTCCCCGCCCCAGAGCCGGGCTCTTCCTCCTCCTGGCTCCACAATTCTGGGGTTGTCTTGCCTGCCCCTGTCGGCTCCCAGGTTTTGCCAGCTGCCTGGGGCCTGAGGCTGACTTTCTGCTCCCCACCGGCCCTTCCCACCAGCCCTTTCTGCTCCCCATCAGCAGGCCCCACTTAACTTCGGAGATCTAATGATAACAGGGTCAAGCTAGTACAGGGAGTAGGTCAGTGGTGGCGAACCTATGGCACGAGTGCCAGAGGTGGCACTCAGAGCCCTCTCTGTGGGCACGCATGCACAGAGTTCGTCATATGGAAAATTGGAAAATCGCTTTCCCACACACACATCTAGGCTGGCCTGGGCCACTGGGCACGACGTGTAGGTAACCCTGTTAAGTGCTGTTAAACCCCACTGATTGTCAAGGGAAGAACTAAAGCGCAATCCTTTACCTGGGAGTAAACTTGGTTGCTGGCAATGGGGCTTGCTTCTAAACCCTCCCAGGGTCATGATTCACCCACTGGAAGAGATGCACGGTTGCTTCAAAGCAAAGCCACCTTTTACCACCAAGCTTACTCCCAAGTAATGTGTGCCTTGGAGCCAACTGTTTTTCTAAACTAAAACCTCAGTATTCAGGTTAAATGGCCGTGTTGGCACTTTGCGATAAATAAGTGGGTTTGGGGTTGCAGTTTGGGCACTCGGTCTCGAAAAGATTCACCATCACTGGAGTAGGAGATGGGAAAGACCTCGGCCAGAGACCCTGGGGCGCTACTGCCAGTCTGAGCAGGCAGTGCTGACTGTGATGGGCTCAGCATACGGCCACCCCGTGTGTTCAGGCGGCAGCTGAAGATCTCTGAGAATCCCAGCTGAATTCCAATCTACAAATGGCAGTTTCCCCACGAGAGGGTCTGTCACTCCAGTCATCCACAAGACTCAGGAAAGTTTCAAGAGCTTTTTTGGAACGGTGTCATCCCAGGCTCAGGTAGCCAAAACTGGGAGGTTTGGCTCTCTGAACCCTAGTATACACCTTACAGTTGAGTTCGACTTATGAACTCCCCCCACCCTCGCATTCCCGTAATATCAGCATGTGAAAGGACAGTGGGAGCAGCGGTATTGTTTGGGGCAGACGGCTCACTCCTTCAGGAAGGGAGATAAGGATGAGCAGCTTGGCTGTATTGAACTAGTTGCTTTGCAAGCAGGGGGAGCCATGATATTGGCCAGGCCATCTGCAGCTGGGGTGTGGATGTGCAAACTGCCAGGCCCAGAGTGGCGCAGACCTGACCCCCTGGAGAAACTGTTTTCTTTGGAGGGTGGACTGTAGGGCATTACATCCCTCCCCTTCCCAAATTCTGTTCTTCACAGCCTTGAGAGCCAGCGTGGTATAGTGGTTAAGAGAAGGTGCACTCTAATCTGGAGAACTGGGTTTGATTCCCCACTCTGCCACTTGAGCTGTAAAGGCTTATCTGGGGAACTAGATTAGCCTGTGCACTCCAGTACACACCAGCCGGGTGACCTTGGAGCTCTTTGGAGCTCTCTCAGTCCCACCCACCTCACAGGGTGTTTGTTGTGGGGGAGGTCTCTTCTTCTTCTTCTTCTTCTTCTTCTTCTTCTTCTTCTTCTTCTTCTTCTTCTTCTTCTTCTTCTTCCTCTTCCTCTTCCTCTTCTTCTTCTTCTTCTTCTTCTTCTTCTTCTTCTTCTTCTTCTTCTTCTTCGTCGTCGTCGTCGCCGTCCTTGTCCTCCTCGTCCTCGTCCTCGTCCTCGTCCTCGTCCTCCTCCCCCCCCCGCAAATTCTGTCCTCCCCAGCCCCCATTCCCAAATATCCAGGAATTTCCCAACATGTAGTTGGCAACCTTATTTGTGGGAACCACAGTTCATTCTCAATTATTTAATTACTGGGCTAATCACTGAAGCCTGAGCTGGTTAATTCGTGGGGATCTGTCCTAATCAAATTTGAATAGTTGGAGCTGCCCATTAAGGTCTTTTTTTCTGAACAGCAAATTTTGTTCTGCTGAGTTACTATAATAAGGAACTTAAAATATTAAAGCTGACCTGCACAGAACCCTCATTTAATTAATCATCAGCTGTCTTACTCTTCTTCTTATATGTCAAGAAAGGAATCTGTTTTGAGGTGATGGTAACGCAGAAATGAATTTTAAATTTAATTGGCAAATTATAAAAAAGGCAATTTATTAATATTCTGAAATTTCTTTGCTCTGTGGACAACGCTGTCTGTTTTGAATGAATGAATAACTTTTATTGTTGAGGCCAAAGGCTATGACAACATGTAAATTAACAGGTCAGTTTTTAACTGCTTAATTTTTCGATGATTTCCTCCATACCAAAACCAAATGTAAAAAATTGCTTCATGTAATTTAACAATTTAATCCATGAAACCATCAATGTTGTCCTTTTCTTCTCCCAATCCCTCCCTTTGTCTCTCCTCCACTTACTTATTTTCTTCAACCTTCCTTGAGACTTAAAATATAGATCAACTTTAAACCGAATAAACCATTCTAGCATTTACGGTAATCTCCCGTTCTTCTATGACAGTGATGGCGAACGTTTTCAAGACCGAGTGCCCGAATTGCAACCCAAAACCCACTTATTTATCGCAAAGTGCCAACATGGCAATTTAACCTGAATACTGAGGTTTTAGTTTAGAAAAAACAGTTTGCGCCAAGGCACGCGTTACTCAGGAGTAAGCTTGGGGAAGCAACCATGCAACGCTTTGAATGGGTGAATCACAACCCTAGGAGGGTTTACTCAGAAGCAAGGGCAGTCTAGATGTGTGTGAGTGGGGAGGTGATTTTCCGCTCCCCCTATATGACGAACTCTGTGTGCGCGTGCCCACAGAGAGGGCTCTGAGTGCCACCTCTGCCACGCGTGCCATAGGTTCGCCACCACTGTTCTATGATCTCCCGATTGATTTCTTAAAATTTAATCTCCCCTCTGATTTTTCTAATATTTTTCAACTTTGATGCCTGTTGTCATTGCTAAATTAAATAGCAGCTTTGTTTCATACAAATATTTTTTTTCACATATTCTAATGGTATAATTTCTGGAACTGAAGGGATTTCTCTCTGTGTTAGTTGTTTAATCACTTTGCTGCGTTTATTCCAAAAACAAATTAATTTGTGAGCATTACTACCATATATGTATGAGAACAGCATATACATGTTTTCTTTATTCTGGTTTTTATCAGGATAGGGGAAAGGGGCCATTTAGAATTACCAGCTTAGATTTCAACTAAATTGGCCTTAGGAAATATGAAGGAGTTGGGAAGATCTTAGAGCCAACTTCTTCTAGGAGCCTTATCTTCCATTTGGGTCAGGTAATTTTCTCCCTTTCAGACTTTCCCAGTCCTGTGTTGGATCTGGAATTATCAAAAGAGCAGGAACGCGAAGTGAAGTTGACCTGGACGCCGGGAGAAGATAACAACAGTCCTATCTTGAGTAAGAAACAGCGAATTATCCAGAGGCAATGTTAATCGGCAGGGGCGTAATGGCCATTGGGCAAAGTGGGCAGTTGCCCAGGGTGCCCCCTTGTGGTGGGTGCCAAAAATGCAGGGTTCGTTTTTTAATATTTTAGTAGGTTTTCTGTTTCTGGCCTACAGGGAGGGCAGTTTTTAGACTAGCAGCACCAAAATTTCAAGGATGTTTTGGTAGACTCTTCTGTTGCTATCACCCAGGTTTGGTGAGGTTTGGTTCAGGGAGTCCAAAGTTATGGACTTTCCAATGGGAGCTAATAGGAGATGGGGGCTACGCCTTTGAGGGTCGATAACTTTGGACCCCCTGAACCAAACTTCACCAAACCTGGGAGGTATCATCAGAAGAGTCTCTTACTGATATCACCCATGTTTTGTAAAGTTTGGTCCAGGAGGTCCAAAGCTCTGGACTCCCAAAGGGGGTGCCCCATCACCCATTGTTTCCAATGGGAGCTAATAGAAGATGGGGCTACACCTTTGAGGGTCCATAACTTTGGATCCCCTGAACCAAACTTTACCAAACCTGGATGGTATCATTAGGAGAGTCTCCTAAAGATACCCTGAAAGTTTGGTGCTGCTAGCTTAACAATTGCACCCCTGACAGCAGGCACCCCAAATTTCCCCAGATTTTCCTTTTAAATCCCCCCCCCCTTCGACATGGATTTAAAGGGAGAATCTGAGGTTCCCAGTTTAAACATTAAAAGTGATGCTGTTTCAGGGTGGGGGAGAATCAACCCCAAATAGCATCACTTCAATGTTGTTTAAACTGGGAACCCCAGATTCTCCCTTTAAGGTGGATTTAAAAGGAGAATCTGGGCTCTCTAGTTTAAACACCATTGAAAATGATGCTGTTTGGAGGTGGATTCCAGTTTAAACAAGGGAGCCCAGATTCTCCTTTTAAATTCACCTTAAAGGCAGAATATGGGATTCCCAGTTTAAATAACATTGAAAGTGATGCTGTTTCTCCCAATTGGGGGACTGGATACAACACCATAAAATGTTTTCATAGCAGTAATAAAACATTTTGAAAGCATTTTGAAAATGTTTAAAAAATATTTCTGCTGTGTGGCTTGGCCTATTGCTGTGTTCAGACTTGTGAGTTGGGGCATGTTCTACAATGTGATGGTGTCTTTGAAACGACCTGGTGTAAAAAATCATTGCTTGGTCACAGTGGGGGAGGGCAGCTGCCCGGGGGGGGGGGTGCCAAACTTCAGTTTGCCTAGATACGCCACTGGGCGTAGCTACAAGGGGGACGGGGGGGGTGTGCGCGTTGCACCGGGCACGTGCCTGGGAGGGGGATCAAACTCAGGTTTTGCCCAGGGCTCCAGTTTGCCTAGTTACGCCACTGGTTAATCCAGAAGCTATTCTTATTTTATCATCAAAACTCTTGTATGAGGGTGTTTGGGGTGCCTTCTTGTGCTTCACCTGTTTTATTTCACAGCAATTGATCCCATCTTCTCTAAATCAGAGGGAGATAGAGAAGGACAAGACTCATAAACAGCCTAAAATTCTATTCTGAATGGAAAGGGGTTTTTTTATAGCAAAGATTAAGACACAGGCCCCTTCTGCACGGGCCAGTAAACACAGGTGTAGGACGCTAAAAAACCCACGGAAGGGGTACTTCGCACAGATTCCGCTCCCAAAATGAGTCTGCCCCCTGTTATTTCCCCCAAACTGTTTTTTTAATTGCTAAACAATTTATATCCCGCCCTATCGCCACAGGGCTCAGGGTGGATCACAACAATCAATAGCAATTTATAAAAACACTTTAAAATAAAGCCATGCAAAAATTAAAACAGCAGTACAATAATGCCAGGTAACAATATGCAATACAGAGTTATTACAATAATAGATGACAAAACATAATCCCTTCCAAATCTTCCGGATTCCCTTTCTCTAACGTGCTACTGGAGTTTTTTTTTTAAAATCCTGGGTTACAGCTGTTAGTGAGTGAACGACTGGGCAGGATGCATTTTATTTGCCTCTGTTTTCCTTTTTTAAAATAAATTTCATGGCTTCTGTGTAGCTATGCAGGTGCAGATGGTCATATCGTGGGACATCGGCCTGGCTGTGCGGGTTCATTTGTGTGGGAATGTGAATAAAAAGCATGTGTGGGAAGTGAATAAAAAAAGAGACGCATCTCCTTGTGAAGGTGCGGCAGCTAACCCGGATTGTTTCCATGGACTCCAATTGCTGCCTGCATGGATGCATGTGAACATGAAAACAGGAAGATGGGTTCCTTTATCCTGACTGCAACCCACTATACATTTGCTTTGTGGAAGAGGCCACACCCCTGCTAGCAATCAAGAAAACAGCCGTGTAATGTTCCTTAGGTCACTTTAGTGCTGTTCAGATCATTGTAATGCACTTCAAATGAAACTTCAAAGACTGCTGGGATGGGGGTGTGTGTTATTGGCTTTAGCGAATGGATTATAAAAGTCTGTATGTGTCAGTATACCTGGAAAGGGGAGATATGAAGTGTCGTTACAAAGTGGAGGGTTGTTGTCTTAGGAAACACCACAACTGACAGTTTGGGACTCAAGCTACTAATATTTTTTTCCTGCCTATGGAATGTTGGCAGAGCCAAACCCCAGATGGTTTCTGTAGGAGGTGGATCGGGATGTAATACCTGACCCCACCTGGGAAGAAGGAAAGGACCGAGTGGACTTTAAAAAAGCTCAGGCATTTTTTCATTCCTTTGATCCTCCTTTCATTTATCTGGGGAATTCAGATTAGCCTGTGCACTCCCACACACGCCAGCTGGGTGACCTTGGGCTAGTCACAGCTTTCCGGAGCTCTCTCAGCCCCACCTACCTCACAGGGTGTTTGTTGTGAGGGGGGAAGGGCAAGGAGATTGTAAGCCCCTTTGAGTCTCCTGCAGGAGAGAAAGGGGGGATATAAATCCAAACTCTTCTTCTTCTTCTTCATTTGAAGGAAGGCAGCCAATAACAAGCTCTGCCTCAAAATGGCTCAACCCACTTTTTGAAAAGCTGGGTGCAAAGGAAAGTCCTGGGGGGCCCCACAGTGCCCAATGGCCCCACGTTGGGAGACCCTGAGCTAACGCCTCCTTTGCAATTGGAAGCTCTGTGTATGTATTTGGATGTTTAAACTCAGATCCCTTCTGACCTGAGTTTTAAAAGCAAGGTGGTTAGTGAAATGGCGGCGTGCCTAAATGTTTCTCAAACATTTGACCACACAGGCTCATCCAGTCGCAAGCTCGGGCGTTACCCGTCCAATTACCTGAACGTTACCGGAATCCGAAACTGCATCCGAAATGTATGAGAATGTTATTTCACTGGCATGCAGATGCTTTGGAGAAGGTGGTGCTTCTGCCATTCTTTTCGGTCACGCCCTGAAGTGGTCTTAAAAGTCTTCCTTTCTAATCTGATTTGGATGCGATTGATCTTCTCTCCCCCACAGAATATTACGTGCTGTTTGAGGAAAGTATCTCTGATCCAGGGCGGTGGCATGTCCTGACCCACGTGCCCGGAAACCAGCCGTGGGCCAAGCTCAACCTCTCGCCGTACGGGAGATACCGCTTCTCCGTGCAGGCGGCCAACTCCTTCGGGCGTGGCAACCAAAGCGAAAGCACGGATCTTTACGAGACAAGCCCAGCAGGTGAGGAGTCCTAGGGTGCCGTGGAGAAATAGGTAGTCGTGTCCTTGAAGGAGAAAACAGTTGCGGTTGCATCGCTGGGAGCAGTAGAGCAACCTGCTCAAATGACAAGTCAATGGGGCAACGAACCCCTTACATAACTGACGAGGACATTGCGTTGAGTGCGCTCTCGGTTCCCATGCAGGATTGGGAAGTCACAGAATTTGCTACATGGGTGCAGAATTCTGCAGTCTGGGATTCGGTGCTGTCATTTCTACAAAATGTTTCTCGCCCTGATGGCTGTAAATAGGCTAAAGGGCACTTTTAAAGCATCAAGGGCTCGGTAGAACTTCAGTCATCTGGGAAACGGGGCTTAACTGCCCTGGATAGCGTGTTGTCCTTCTTCTGATTAGCAGAACCAGAAGAAATTTGTGGGAATTTAGGAAATACACCCATATGTTATTGAACTGGCTTACCTTTAACGCTGCTCATCAAACTCAGCTTTTCCGGGCTAAGAAGCTGACCTGCCCTTATATAAAGCAGTGGTGCGACCGCACTTGGAGTCCTGTGTTCTGGTCACCACATCTCAAAAAGGATATCGAAGAGATAGAAAAAGTGCAGAGAAGGGCAACGAGGATGATTGAGGGACTGGAGCACCTTCCCTATGAGGAGAGGCTGCAGCGTTTGGGACTCTTTAGTTTGGAGAGGAGGCATCTGAGGGGGGATATGATTGAAGTCTATAAAATTATGCATGGGGTAGAAAATGTTGACAGAGAGAAATTTTTCTCTCTTTCTCACAATACTCGAACCAGGGGGCATTCATTGAAAATGCTTGGGGGAAGAATTAGGACTAATAAAAGGAAACACTTCTTCACGCAACGTGGGATTGGTGTTTGGAATATGCTGCCACAGGAGGTGGTGATGGCCACTAACCTGGATAGCTTTAAAAAGGGCTTGGACAGATTTATGGAGGAGAAGTCGATCTATGGCTACCAATCTTGATCCTCCTTGATCTGAGGTCGCAAATGCCTTTAGCAGCACCAGGTGCTCAGGAGCAGCAGCAGCAGAAGGCCATTGTTTTCACATCCTGCAATCGCGGGAGGCTCCTGTGCCGCCACTGCGAGTAGCAGAGTGCTGGACTAGATGGACTCTGGTCTGATCCAGCAGGCTAGTTCTTATGTTCTTATGTTCTTATGGGGGTTGAATTCTGAGTAACATGCAACTAGATTGGGATCCAGGAATACCTTAGAGACCAAGTCAAGCCAAAGTTCCCTTTGTCAAATGCACAGTATATGAGTAATAGACGCAGAAAGAGAGAGATCTTTTTCAAACCTCACTTCAGTCCCGGCATTCATACGTTTCATGTTAGATATTGCAGATTAACTCCCTCGACTTCAGTCCCCGGTTGCCGGACCTCCATAGGAACTGGTTGGCCACTGTGTGGGACAGGAGGCTGGACTCGATGGACTCTGGCTGGTCTGATCCAGCAGGGCTCTTCTGACGTTCTTAGATTAACCTCGGTGCTGTAGGCAAGGTGTACCGTTGATCACAGCTAATAAATACGCCAGCGTAACTCTATATCTGTTGCTCTCTAGCCCCTGACGTGAATCCATCTGAAGTAAAAGGAGAGGGAAATGAGACTGACAACATGATCATCACCTGGAAGGTATGAATTGTATAAATATTCTTGCATCACTAGCATTGGCAGGTCCGTTTGCTCAGCAGCAGTGCCGTTCTTGGAGGGGGGCCCTGGCTCAGTGAGAGATCCTCTACTTTGCATGTCAGACATCTCCACTGCAGTTCCCAGCATCTCCAGCTGAAAGGGTCAGATAGTGGTGGTAGAAAGTGCTGTCCAGTTGCAGCCTCATAGGGCTTTCAAGACAAGAGACGTTCAGGGGTTTTTTTGCCATTGCCTTGGCCTAGCAACAGTGGCGTACCAGGGGTAAATGGTGCCCGGAGACAAATTGTCTCCAGGATGCCCCCCAGGCTCTGCCACCCACCACCCCAGCTCCGGCCCCTGATGTCCCCAGGCTCCACCCCCCACTCCTCGACCCACCCATGTCTCCATGGACATGGACACGGGCAAGGTCTAGGGTGCTTGGAGTCAGCAGGAAAGTCCTGCTGCCTTGCCATTTTTGCGTGCCTCGGACGGGGTCGAGGCGTGCGAAAATGACAAGACAGCAGGACTTCCTGGTCACCTGGGGGGCCGATTTTGCGCCCTCCACGTGACCAGAAGAGTGGCACCCGGGGACAAGGGGTACCCCTTGTCCCTAGGCAGATACGCCACTGCCTAGCAACCCTGGACTTCACTGGTGGTCTCCCATCCAAGTGCTAACCAGGGCTGACCCTGCATAGCTTCTGAGATCTGATGAGAATGGGGTAGCCTGGTTCATCCAGGGCAGGGCAGGAGACTTTCAGTGGTGGATTTCCATTGGCTGCCTCTGCACAGTGACCCAGGACTTCCTCGGTGGTCTCTCATCCAAGTACTAACCCTGGTTAGCACAGTGACGCCACTAATGCCCCCAACCCAGTCCCACGGCCCTTCCAAGTAGCTACAGGGAACAGAGGCTGCCGGATCAAGAGACCTGGCAGTCCAAACTTTACCATGTTCTTGTTCAAGAAAGAGAAGAAGAAGGAGGTTTGGATTTACACCCCACCTTTCTCTCCTGTAAGGAGACTCAAGGTGGCTTACAAGCGCCTTTCCCTTCCTCTCCCCACAACAGACACCTGGTGAGGCAGGTGGGGCTGAGAGAGTTCTGAGAGAACTGTGACTAGCCCAAGGTCACCCAGCAGGAATGTAGGAGTGCAGAAACACATCTGGTCCACCAGATAAGCCTCTGCCACTCAGGGGGAGGAGTGGGGAATCAAACCCAGTTCTCCAGATTGGAATCCACCTGCTCTTTACCACTACACCACACTGGCTCCAGGTTTATGCATTTTGTTTATTGTCAGGAATACTTCTGTTCACTGTAGGACAGGGGTCTTCAAACTATGGCCCTCCAGATGTTCAGGAACTACAATTCCCATCAGCCCTGCTACTTGGCCATGCTGGCAGAGGCTGATGGGAATTGTAGTTCCTGAACATCTGGAGGGCCATAGTTTGAAGACCTCTGCTGTAGGAGAATGAAACCTTTCACTCAAATATGGGAACCTTGCCTTCTTACTCCTGTGGGTACACACATCTGTCTTCAAATGTTTGGGCCTCAAAGGCATGGATGCCTGAAATACTTTTAACTGGCGACTCTAGAACCTTGGACCTTATACCCTAGAAAAGGGCATATATGCCCCTTCCTGAGCTTATGAAGCAGCCTTACTCTGAATTAAAACTACTGGTTCTTTTAGTCCAGCGTCTTTCAGTCTGACTGGCCACAGGATCTCCAGCAGAGAAACGTTTTCTGAGATTATTGTTTTTTAACTGACGATATGAGGGTTGGAAACTGGGACTCTCTGCATGCAGAACTTGTGAATAGCCATGTGCTCCACACTGTGTATGCAAAGCTACCCTGCAGAGCTACCCTGGCATTTGGTGGTCTGCCATCCAATTACTAACCAGGGCTGATTCTACTTCGTGCTTGAGAGCCAGTGTGCTGTAGTGGTTAAGAGCAGGTGCACTCTAATCTGGAGAACCGGGAGATTTGATTCCCAACTCGCCTCGCCACTTGAGCTGTGGAGGCTTATCTGGGGAACTAGATGAGCTTGTGCACTCCCACACACGCCAGCTGGATGACCTTGGGCAAGCCACAGCTCTTCGGATCTCTCGGCCCCACCCATTTCACAGGGTGTTTGTTGTTGTTGTCATCGGTTGTCGTCGTTGTCTTCCTCCTCCTCCTCCTCCTCCTCCTCGATCAGGTAACTTGGGCCATCTAAGTCATCACCTGTATTCTGTAATCTGCAGTAATATAGACATTAGTTGTTGTTGTTCTTGTGAAGAAGAAGAAGAAGAAGAAGAAGAAGAAGAAGAAGAAGAAGAAGAAGAAGAAGAAGAAGAAGAAGAAGAAGAAAGAAGAGGAGGAGGAGGAGGAGGAGGAGTTTGGATTTATATCCCCCCTTTCTCTCCTGTAGGAGACTCAAAGGGGCTGACAATCTCCTTGTCCTTCCCCCCTCACAACAAACACCCTGTGAGGTGGGTGGGGCTGAGAGAGCTCCGAGAAGCTGTGACTAGCCCAAGGTCACCCAGCTGGCATGTGTGGGAGTGCACAGGCTAATCTGAATTCGCCAGATAAGCCTCCACAGCTCAGGCGGCAGAGCTGGGAATCAAACCCGGTTCCTCCAGATTAGATACATGAGCTCTTAACCTCCTACGCCACTGATACAGTTGATGTCCAGAGTGCTTTGCACTCGATTACAACTGATTTCCTGTCATCAAAGCTCAGTTCCCCTAGAATAAATAATAGCTTTGAAGAGGGAGAGGCTGGTGCCAAATCCTCCCTTCCCCAGGCTTCACCCGCAAATCTTCAGGAATTTCCTAACCCAGAGTTGGCAACCTTGCCTATAGATCAGTGGTGGCGAACCTTTGGCACTCCAGATGTTATGGACTACAATTCCCATCAGCCCCTGCCAGCATGGCCAATTGGCAGGGGCTGATGGGAATTGTAGTCCATAACATCTGGAGTGCCGAATGCTGCCTGCACCATCGGCTATAGATAGTGTGTAAAATGGCCTTTTTTAGTTGATAGACTCGTGGCAGGTGGCGGTTCCAGGTTCTCCAGATAGTTATGGATTACAAAGAAGATTCCCATCAGCCCCTGCCTCAGCATGGGCCAATTGGCAGGGGGGCTGATGGGAATTGGTAGTCCATGTAACTGGAGATCTGAGTGCCAAAGCGTTGCTCGGCCACCACGACTATAGATAGTGTGTGTAAAATGGCCTTTTAGTTGATAGACTCGTGGTAGTGAATTTTTTGTGGGACTCAGATGTTATGGACTACAATTCCCATCAGCCCCTCCCAGCATGGCCCAATTGGCAGGGGCTGATGGGAATTGTAGTCCATAACATCTGGAGTGCCAAAGGTTCGCCACCACTGTGATATAATCGCGTGAGACCGTGCCAGGCGCATGTGTGATGCTTTGGAATGGTGCGTTTTTATTGTGGCAGCAGATGCCACTGATGTCTGTATTTTCACTCGTGTTTAAAGTGCTGGCGTATGGCGCTAATCACAAGAGGGTTGCCCGTCTTGTGCTGCAACGCGGTTCTGCCTTCTGGAAGGCCCCTCGGAAGCCGGCTGATTTTGCGTCGCCGCGGACGTTGGGCTTCCTTTGGGCCGCAGTTCCCGGAGAGGCTGGTGCTGCCGTTTATTCAGCCTGAGGAAGCTTACCCCGCATTCAGCCTGACGAGTGTTGTTACGGAAGGAGCAGCAGTGGCGTAGTGGTTCAGAGCAGGTGCACTCTAATCTGGAGGAACCGGGTTTGATTCCCCGCTCTGCCGCTTGAGCTGTGGAGGTGTCAGACCCCGGGTCCAAAAATAATAAAAAACTGTAGATTTGCTCTAAAGGCTTTATTTCGATTCGAAAGGTAAACTGAAGAAAGACGAATCTGAAGATCCCGCTCAAAACTAATTTCTGTATCCCCCGAGGTTCCCTGTCCCCCGTAGCCAAACAGCTCACTCGATTCCGCCGGCAAAGGAGAGGGTGAGGGACGGACACCTGCAGAGAATAAAGCAACGCAGTTCCCTTTGCCAATGCCTGCCACTCCTCAGCTGTCGGGCACAGGCATGACGGGAGGTTTATCTGGTGAACCAGATTAGCTTGTGCACTCCAACACATGCCAGCTGGGGGACCTTGGGCGAGTCAGCAGTGGCGTAGGAGGTTAAGAGCTCGTGTATCTAATCTGGAGGAACCGGGTTTGATTCCCAGCTCTGGCCGCCTTCGGGAGCTGTGGGAGGCAAGCTTCTCTGGGGAATTCAGATTAGCCTGGGTGCACTCTCACACACACGCCAGCTGGGTGACCTTGGGCTAGGTCACAGCTTCTCGGAGCTCTCTCTCAGCCCCCCCACCCACCTCACAGGGTGTTTGTTGTAGGGGGAAGGGCAAGGCAGATTGTCAGCCCCTTTGAGGCTCCCTGCAGGAGAGAAAGCTGGGGATATAAATCCAAACTCCCTCCTCCTCCCTCCTCCTCCCTCCCTCCTCCTCCTCCCTCTTCTTCTTCTTCTTCTTCTTCTTCTTCTTCTTCTTCTTCTTCTTCTTCTTCTTCTTCCTTCTTCTTCTTCTTCTTCTTCTTCTTCTTCCTTCTTCTTCTTTCTTCATAGCTCTTCAGAGCTTTCTCAGCCCCACCCATCTCACAGGGTGTTTGTTGTGTGTGTGCGTGGGGGGGGGGAAGGTAAAGGAGATTGTCAACCCCATTGAGTCTCCTTACAGGAGAGAAGGGGGGGTATAAATCCAAACTCTTCTTCTCTAAAATACAGGAAGTGGAAAAGCTTATCTGCTCTTGCCATGGCTGACTTACTCTCCTGTTATTGTGGTTTTTCTTTCCCTTTTCACACATTATTTGGGTTCCAGTCACAGGACATTTGTCTTTTGTTTGGGATGCCGGGGAAACTTCCCTCAACAGTGACTTGTTTAGGGCCCAACAACATTCTGCAGTTTTCAAAATGTTGTGTGGGAAATGGTCTGGTGGCGGGGGGGTGTGTGTGTGTGTGATCAGAAGCCCCTTCTGGTCCCAGCAGGGTGATGTGTGACATCAGGGTGACATGTGACATCAGCAGGAAACCTTTGACCCTTTCTCATGGCTGGCTGAAGTGGCACAGGTGTCAAACTCGCGGCCCTCCAGATGTTCATGAACTACAATTCCCATCAGCCCTTGCCAGTGTAGCCAATGCTCATGTTGGGAGGGACTCATGGGAATTGTAAAATAATTGTAAAAATAACCATCTGGGTTATTTTTAGTCATTCTGGTTTTAAATTGTAATACTGTTGTCATGGGTTTTAATAACTGCTGTAGCGTATATTATTTTTCTGTACACTGCCCTGAGCCCTTCGGGGGAGGGTGGCTAATAAATTTAAAGACAGACAGACAGACAGACAGACAGACAGACAGACTAAGCAAGCCTCCACAGCTCAAGTGGCAGAGCAGGGAATCAGACCCAGTTATCCAAATTAGAGTGCCCCTGCTCTTAACCTCTACGCCACTGCTGCTCTCTAAGGTGAACCCAAATTGACATCTTCGCCTGGTGATTCATATAATCTGGCTTCTATACTAGCATTTCCCCAAACTTCAGCCATACGTTTTAAAGAAATAAAACTGGCAACATGTGAGAGTTTGAAGGAATTAGAATCATCTGGAGGGCCATGAGTTTGACACCCAAATGCCCTCCTTGAAGGAGAAGAGTTGGATTTATATCCCCCCTTTCTCTCCTGTGAGGAGACTCAAAGAGTCTTACTTTCCCTTCCCCCCACCACAGCAAACACCCTGTGAGGTGGGTGGGGCTGAGAGAGATTAGAGTGCATCTGCTCTTAACCACTACGCAACCTTCTTGGGTCGCTTGAGAGTTGAAGCCGTCTCGGCCTTTCTGCCCATTACGCAGA
Organism: Sphaerodactylus townsendi; assembly: GCF_021028975.2. NCBI lineage: Eukaryota > Metazoa > Chordata > Lepidosauria > Squamata > Sphaerodactylidae > Sphaerodactylus > Sphaerodactylus townsendi. Next base: position 167,361,674 of record NC_059427.1, read on the forward strand.
AGAAGAAAGTCAACGGAGAGTGAGAAATTTCGGGGCATTCTGGGGATGCTTCTGAATGCGTTCCCAAGTCAAGAGGTTTCCCTGTAAGCGGAAAACTAGCAGGTGGAAGAGAGCCAGGAATAGCACCACCTTCTTGTGTGAGAGTGCTACTTTCTGAGAGCTTTTTGTGTGAGGAGGGGAATGCTGAAAGACAGGTGCCTTGAAATGAAGAAAAAGAGCTGGGTTTTATTCCCTGCCTTTCTCACCTTCCTTTCACCTCCCCCACAACAGACAGCTTGTGAGGTTGGTGGGTCTGAGGGAGTTCTGCGAGAACTATGACTCGCCCAAGGTCACCCAGCAGGCTTCGGGTGGAGGAACGGGGAAACAAAGCCGCTCATGTGAAGGAGTGGGGAATCAAACCTGGTTCTCCAGATCAGAGTCCACTGCTCATAATCACTGTACCATGTTGGGTTGTATATGTGTTATGTGCTGTCAGGTCACTTCTGTCTTTGGCAACCCTATGAATGAATGGTCTTCACAACGCTCTCTTGTTAACAGCCTTGTTTGAGTCGTGCAAACCAGGAGTCAGGGCTTCTTTTAGAGGGCCCACCCATTTCACCGTGGGTCTTCCTCGTTTTCTGCTGCCTACAACTTTTGCTAGGGTGAATACTGAGAAGACAATCATGTCTTCTCATCACGTGACCAAATGCGACCACTCGAGGACTACGCCAGAAGGCAGACACATTGCGCACAAGCTGGCAAACCAATGCAATTGCTAAGCTTAATTGTTCTAGTTGTAAGGTCCAGTTTCTGGCATCTCAGATACCATGGATTACAATCTCTTATCAGTTCTTTGCTGGCATGACCAGTTGGTCGTGCCAGAAGGGGCTGATGGGAATTGTAGTCCATGGACATCTGACACGCCAGAGCTGGACACCTTTGTTCTAGCTTCTAGGGTAGAATTCAGCCTGGAACCCGTGAAACCGCACCCTCAAATCCCGGGGAGTTTCCCAGCCCGGAACGGGCAACCCAAAGCTAGGGGAAAGCAGTGCTAAAGGAGCTTGCTGTTGATCGACTTGTTAGAAAAAGAGCAGCAACCGCCCGATTCCCACAAGGGTGCATCTGTTTGCAAGCTAGAGCAACCAGCCCCAGTCTGGTTTTATCCCACACGGGGAGCATCTCCTTTTGAGACAGTGAGCTCAGAAACCGTGGCTAGATTGGGTATCAGCAGCAGCCGAAAAAGGATCAGTGGACGTCGTGATGGGAGGGGAAGAGAAGGATACTTAGGGACCCAGAGGGCCTGCTTCCAAAAGCTCGGCAGAGCTCCTTGTAAAAAGAACAAGGTTGTGCTGTATATTCTGTGCCTTCTTGCTACCCTGTTTATTGGCCCTGCTGTTCCTGTGCTTTTAACCAAAGCCTTAAAAGACGTGTAATCGATGGAGCCTAGCACAGATCACTTAAGTGGTAGGAGGAAAAGCTTTGCCTAAAGGCAGACACCTTCCCCAGGGCCAGGGAGCGAAGGGGGCCACCCTCATTGCTCTGCACAGAGCTGCCTGTGCTTGTGCCACTGGAATTGCTCTCCAGTAAATGTTCCTGCTGAATACCTCCTCTGGGTTGGACCGTACCGGTACCGTCGGTTCCAGAGGTTGAGCCCTACAAGCATCTCATTACGTAATGCACTTTCAATCTAATTTCCTCGCGCACTTCTTGCAGCTGGATATTACTGTATGCGAATAGCAAAAGCCCAGTAGGAATAGCAAACAATTGAGAAAGTGGATTGAATGTGCATTATTCTGCATGTGCGGAAGGGGCCGGCTCCACCATGGGAGACCCAGCACTCCCCTGCATTCCCCTTCACGGCCTCCTCTACCGCCATTGTTATTAGTATATTTTGTTTGATATCACAGCTGACAGTTCTTCAGTTGGCTGTTGGCTTTTCTTTACAATTTGAGCCTCATCCCTGGTATTCCGATTTGTAGACCTTGTTTAGGAGGCTTAGGGTTAGGCTTAGGCTTAGGGTTCTAACCTTTAAGCTGGCCAAGGAGACATATGGAAGATTTTTGTCACATGGTGGGCATTTGTGAAGAAAACTATGCCGTGGGAACATTTTCTTTTTTCTCGTAATGCTGGGAATTAAAAGTCGCCAGCAGAGTTGATCAGCCAGAGATGCAGGACAGAGATAAGGACTGTTTCTTCACACATGGGCAGATTAATGTATGTCATTCTTTATGGCAGCAACCACAGCCTTTAAAGAAATGATTGAACAAACCCCTTGGAAGATGGGTCTTATCAACAGTGATTAGTGGGAACACCCCTGAACAGGAATAGTATAGCTGGGATGGACATGATGTCTTTGGTGTCCTGATTGTGAGACAATGCGGCCCTCCAGATGTTATGGACTACAGTTCACATCATCCCCTGCCAGCATCATGCTGGTAGGGGATGATGGGAACTGTAGTTCATAACATCTGGAGGACCACGTGTTTGACACCTGTGGTTTAGGCGGACTTTGGGTCTGACCCAGGCACTTTATCCTTATTTGCTGTTTGTCTCCCTCAGCCTTTGCCTCCCATGGACTGGAATGCACCGGCGGTCACCTACAACGTGCAGTGGCGCCCTGTGGATGAGCTGCGCTGGGACCAAGTTGAAATTGCAGGCCCCCCAGTGGTGGTGACAGACACACCAACCTTCTCCCCCTACTGGATCAGGGTGCGGGCCCGCAATCTGTTTGGCCACGGACCCGAACCGGACCTCATCAAGGGCTACTCAGGGGAAAAGGGTGAGTAAAGAGAGTGGGGGTGGGGCTCCACTAAGGAAGGGCAGAGGATGGGGTCGTGGGCATTCGATCAAGTTGATTTGTGGCCAGAGTGTCCCCTTTAATGCAAAGCACATCTATGTGAAGAGGGAATTTGGATTTATACTCCACCTTTCTGTCCTGTAAGGAGACTCAAGGTGGCTCACGAAATTCCTTTCCCTTCCTCTCCCCACAACAGGCACCTTGTGAGGTAGGTGGGGCCCCAGAGAGCTCCAAAGAACTGGAGATTCAGCCTGCTGTCGCTTATAGCAGCAGTGGTGGGATTCAGCCTGCTCCTCGACTATCGTTCCGAGAACTGGTATTGGACGAATCCCACCACCCACCTCTTGGCTCTTCCCCTGCCTCCCCCCCATCTGACCGCCTTCTTGTCCGGGATCCCTCCGTGGGTTGGGGCACCCCCCTCCTAAAGTCTCTGGGTTCTGTCTCCCTTCTCCCTCCTCCTTTCTGCCGCCAACATAGCTGCGAAATCAGATGGAGGAGCAGCCTCCTTCTCCTTACCTGCCTTGCTGGCATGCTGACAGCGAGGGCGGTGGCGGGGTTGGTATGGCTGCCAGGCCGTAGTACAGCGCGGGCTTAATCATGCTGCCAGGTGCTGGCCACGCTTGCTGGTCTTCTTTGGATGGTTTCCAGCACGGTCAGGCCTCTGCCTCCCCAAAGCGCTACACCTCCTCAGAAAAGCCCCCACTAAAGTCAAGCCACCGCTGCCAATTTCCTCACTTCTGGCAGCCTCCAACATTGAAAAATGTAGGTAAGTGCAGCAGCTGCGTAAGGCGGCGGCAGTGGGGTGGCCGCTGCACTGGCGGGGCACGCCACGGGGATTGCGGTTGATTCATTAGAATCCTACCCACTGCCCAGCAGAAACGTAGGAGTGCGAAAACACATCTGGTTCACCAGATACGCCTCTGCCACTCAGATGGAGTAGTGGGGAATCAAACCTGGTTCTCCAGATTAGAATCCACCTGCTCTTAACCACTGCACCGTGCTGGCTCACGTAGTGCCGATGGGAGCCTTCCAACACTTTCCCTGGTATCCACTAAGTGTTTTTAGAAAGTGGGTGGGGCAAAGTGGGTGTTTTGCCCAAAAAGGCTGCTGTTTGGCATCAAATATTTGATTGGCTGTGGAGGTTTCTTTTTAATATTGCTTCGGCAGCAGCTGCCACCACAGCGCAGGGATCTTCACTGTGGGACTGAAAGTAAGGTGTGGTAGCCATTTTAGGTCCGGCTCCGCCTTCCGCGGCAGGTCTTTTTTGGCAGCCAATTTGTGGCTGCACCCACCATGTTGCGTCGGAATTCCAGATGTGCCCCCAAGTCTCAAAAAGGGTGAGGACCCCTGATTAAACTGTTAATTCATATCAGGAGGTTTCAGCGGGTAGAAATACTTTGAGCAGAAAAATAAAATCCAGCAGAACCCCTAAAATTTAAAACCAAAGTACAGTGAGGAAAACTGTTCGTTGTTTGTAAAATACGTTCTTGGCACCAAGATTCTTGCCTGCAGAGAGTACACAGAAGAAGAAGAGAAGAAGAAGAAGAGTTTGGATTTATATCCCCCCTCCCCCCCCCCCCCTGCAGGCACCTCAAAGGGGCTTACAATCTCCTTGCCCTTCCCCCCTCACAACAAACACCCTGTGAGGTGGGTGGGGCTGAGAGAGCTCCGAGAAGCTGTGACTAGCCCAAGGTCGCCCAGCTGGCGTGTGTGGGAGTGCACAGGCTAATCTGAATTCCCCAGATAAGCTCTCCATTGAAGCCTGGTGGGCGCAGAGCTGGGAATCAAACCCGGTTCCTCCAGATTAGATACACGAGCTCTTAACCTCCTACGCCACTGCTGCCCCCAGAGAACTGGGTGGAATTCTATCCCCTTCCCCCAAAAAGAATTTTGGATCTTGGCACTTCTGAAGATGAAAATCAGTAGATTGGTCACAAACTCAGCAATCTTCAACCAAGGTGTTTTCCCCACAGCCAATGTATCCTGGGATAAGGAAGCGAACCATCCCTGTTTGGGCATGAATTCCGCAAGGCTTCTGTGCCTAAATCGGGCCTGCCCCACGAGATTTGCCTTATCCCACGGCTTTCAAAAAATGATGAAAATGGCCATTCTTTTGAAAAAGCATTCGCCAATCCTACCGCGTAAACATCTTCGCGGGAGACAGCCGGTTTATTTTTCTGATCTATGCCGCTTTTGCTCTCGGCCTTCCTTTAGCTGCAGTCAGTACGTCCTAAAAAACGGAATCTATGTAATCTATGTAAACGATGTAAACGCATTAATAATACCTTACATTAACTACGTAAATGACGTAAACGTTCATGTGGAAATGTGAAAAACGTTCATGTGGAAAATGAAAATAAACCAGGGTCTCATGAATAATTCACTGGAGTTCCTTCCTCCTCGCCCTGGAACACGCTGATAGGTGGCTGTGCGAAGGGAGAAACCGGGATAAAAACACCTTGGAATATATGATCCCAGGTCTGTCCCAGGATATTTTGTCTGTGGGGAAAATGCCACAGTCTGTTTCAGTGCCCAAGGAGATCTCCAGCCTATTTTCGACCTTGGCAACATCAAAACTAGGATTCGATTAGGATTTAAGAGAACTCATGAATCTAATGACAACACCCATACTAACAAATCATTAAGAGGTTGAGTTTGGATTTATATCCTACCTTTCTCTCCAGTAAGGAGACTCAAAGGGGCTGACAATCTCCTTTCCCTCCCCCCTCACAACAAGCTCCCTGTGAGGTAGGTGGGGCTGAGAGAGCTCCAAAGAACTGTGACTAGCCCAAAGTCACCGAGCTGGCATGTGTTAGAGTGCACAAGCTAATCTCAATTCACCAGATATTTGGTCCACTGCCTCAATGATATTGTGGGAGTTCAATCAACCTTATGTTGGCTAGGGCCTTCATTTTCTGTCAAAACCAGGGTTGTATAGGTGGGTGCATTGGGCATAGAACTCCCACGGCGTCAATTCCCCATACATTATGCGGGTAAGTCGCGCGAGGGTTTCTATCATCTCCCAAATGCTTTTAATCATCTACATGCACCCCTGGCAACTCTTTGACTGGAGTTTTTTTAGGGCCAGCCGGGTGTCACCAGTACGCTGAGATGACACACAGCTCATGTTCACGATGGAGGGCAGTCCGTCGCACGTCTCCCTGGAGCCTCCCAGCCGCTGTTTGGGAGGCCGCTGCTGGATTTGGCTTGAGAAAGCCGCAGCCAGCTGGAAGTTAAATCCTACTCTGAAAGATGGCTGGAAGTTAAATCCCACGAAGATCGTCAGTGAAGCTGGAATTCGCTGGAAGCAACCGGGTGGACTTTGCCTTGCTCTGCCTACGCTTTGAAGCGGCTGAGGCATTGTACTGCTTAAGCTTGCTTTGTCCATCAAAAGTGCTCGGGAGTCACCCTGGACCTGGCTTTATTGCTCGAGGCCCAGATTGCTCAAACCACCCGGGTAGCGTTCCATCATTTGCGACAGGCACAGCAACTGGCCCCGTACCTCTCCCATATGGACTTAGCCACAGTCATCCATGCAATGGTCACCTCCAGGCTTGACTACTGTAACTTCGCTATACGCTTGCAATACTGCTTTTGACTGTGATCCAGGAAGCTTAAACTTCGGGTTCAACGCGGCGGCAGCCAGCGTCTCCTTAAGGCAGACCTGGCGGCATTATCATCGGCCTGGGGCCACATCCGCCCGCCGGATGACCGGTGGAGGTCTCTTTGGCCAGCGAACCTTGGCCCCTGTCCTAAGAGGGACCTGTTTAGGAACTGCCGCTGCTCATTCTTCCACTAACCCTCCCCTTCCCCACCTGCTTACTCTGCACTGAAAAGGGCCTCTGAGAGAAAAGGGCTCACTTCTGCGCCCCAGTGGCTTCTGCAGCGTTTTCATATGCTTTAAGCCCGCGAGAAGCCGGTTTGCCTTGGCTGCCGAACTTCTGGCGGGCTTTCAAAAGCGCCTGCTACCGCCCCTCCTGCCTTGCAGGGTGGCGGCTTTTGAAAGCCCCGCGAGAAGCCGGGCAACCAAGGCAACAGAAGCTTCATGCGGGGCATTCAAAAAAGCACCAGTCGATGAAGAAAAGTAGGTCAAGGGACTTAAGTCTCCCCTACTTGCTTGATTGTCAAGCAGTGGACAACTATCGCAGGTAAGTTAAAGCCTCCGTGGATTTTGTGGTACTTAAATAGTGTTGTATGCAGAACTGTTGCCACTGATTCCAAGTTGATCTGTGCACCTGTCTGTCACTTATCAGCCCCTACTATGCAGAATTGAGTTCAGCCTTTTGGCCCGGCCCTCCACAATATTTTCTGTTTCTTATGCGGCCCCATGGAAAAAATAATTGCCCACCCCTGCCTTAAGGGGACGTCTAGTCAGCACCGGATCACTGCGGTCCTGTACCATCTCCATTGGCTGCCCATTGAGTTCCGGGTCATGTTCAAGGTGCTGGTTTTAACCTTTAAGGCTATTAGCGGCCTTGGGCCTACATACTTGAGAGACCGTGTCTCCCCATATTGCCCCACTAGGACCCTCTGCTCCTTGGAGTAGTACCAGCTAGTGGTCCCTGGCCCCAAACACATCCAGCTGGCATTTACTAGGGCCAGGGCTTTCACGGTCCTGGCCCCACTCTGGTGGAACAGGCTCCCTAAAGAGTCCAGGGCCCTGCGGGACTTCCCAAGTTTCTGCAGGGCCTGTAAAACAGACTTGTTCTGCCAGGCATTTGATCAGCTAGGTTGAGTGAGATTCCATCGTTCCGGCCTCTGGTGGGCTCTGTGGGGGCGGGGGCGGTCTTTTTATCACCATCTGGGTTATTTTTAGTCATTCTGGTTTTAAATTATAATACTGTTGTCATGGGTTTTAATAACTGCTGTAGCGTATATTATTTTTCTGTACACTGCCCTGAGCCCTTCGGGGGAGGGTGGCTAATAAATTTAAAGACAGACAGACAGACAGACAGACAGACAGACAGACTAAGCAAGCCTCCACAGCTCAAGTGGCAGAGCAGGGAATCAGACCCAGTTATCCAAATTAGAGTGCCCCTGCTCTTAACCTCTACGCCACTGCTGCTCTCTAAGGTCAACCCAAATTGACATCTTCGCCTGGATTCATATAATCTTGGCTTATACTAGCATTTCCCCAAACTTCAGCCATACGTTTTAAAGAAATAAAACTGGCAACACGTGAGAGTTTGAAGGAATTAGAATCACTCACCCTCTGAGTAATCCTGATGCTTCTGCATGAGTCCCTTTCCTGAGTGTGACTCCAGAGTGAAAATAATTGAGCCTGGATTTCAGACTCATGCAGAGATGCAACAGAGAGTGCCAGGGCCAGTTTAAACATTTTAATAACTTGGCCAATGTGTTCATATCCCCTCCTGGACACAGCTGGTGATGTTGCTCAGGACTAGTTGCTTCCCTGATGTCTTGACTCAAGAACTTGCCCTGTCAGAGGGAAGCTTGCTTTGTAGATGTGTGGGAAAATTCCCCATGGCTGCATCTGGGGTCATGTGAAGGAGGCAAGGACAGAGCAGTAAATCATGCAGAGATACAACAGGCACCTTCTCCCATCAGCAAAAGCTTTGACCCTCATTGGAGCCTTTCTTTTTTTCCCCCAGCACATTAGCCGTCTTTTTTGGTGTGATATATTTAAGTGTGCCTTAGCACAGTGCTGGCTTAACGACTCTGACTCACCTGGTGCCTCTTTTCAGTAGAACCAGGTCCAGCTGTCCCCCTGGATCTACTTTGGAGGCTCCTTGTTCCTCTGGGTCTGTGCACTAATTGATTTCTCCTCTCTTTTCAGTGCCTGAGGCCACCCCAGAAAATGTGGGAATGGAAATCATCAATACCACAACCATCAACCTCTCCTGGAGTTTGCTTAATGTTGAGAAAATTTGGGGCCACCTCAAGGGGTTCAAGGTAAAGCAATAACTTAGCTCAGGGAGGGTGACATTTTTAAAGTTGGGGAGCCAGGTACGTAAACACAGGCATTTTCCGCACGGTCCAAATATCCTGGGATGGGGAGGTGAAATATTCCGGTCTGCGCTTGATTTTTACATGGCTTCTGTTCCTAAATTGGGCCCACCTTGCGAGATTTCCCTTACCCTGGGGTTTTCAAAAATCGCTAAGATGGCGGTAATGGCGTGGGTTCAAATCCCACCGCTGCCACCATGTCACGAGATCAAGACTGAGGGCTCCAGCCTTGCCTCTACAAATACAGGTTCTTTCCAACCAGGCACTCCAACTGCTGAGTTTTTTAAAGTCTTTATTTCAAATGACAAAATAAAAAAGATTGCTTTTGCATGGTTTCCTCAGCATTGTGCATTCTTATAGGATTCCTTTGTTTCAAAACTCAGAGCCATGGCAGGGAGCTGGTTCCCTTAGCCTAGCCCAAGGTGGGATCTCTTTAGCCTTTGTCTCTCATGGCTCAGGAAAACTCTCATCCCTGCCATGAGGCAATCTAGGCTTTGATGTTTTGACCATTTGCTTACTGGTAAATTTGCATGGGCTTTCTGGTTCTCCATCCAGGAGATCAAAGCTATCTATCATGCTGGTGTGAGTTTGCCTGTTGGATTTAAAGGGTGCAACTTCCTCACATGGTTCTTTTAAAATATCCCGCGCTGATCCCACTGCCATGCAAACACCGCAGGAGAAGGAGCGGTTTATTTTGCCCGCCTCATTGCCTGTCTCTTGACACCTGCGCCCATCCAGGGTCTCGCTGCCACTGCCCCCTCCTCCTCTGCTGCAGCCCCTGTTCACCCTGTTTGGCAGACAGCGAGCTGGGCATCATCCCACTGGAGGGGTACGGTAGCCCCCTCCTCCTCCTCCTCCTGTGCTCGGATGAATGGCGGCAGTGGGGTGGGGAGTCAAGCAAAAGGAAGAATCCAAGATGGATGGCAGCAGCAAAGGGAGGCCCAGTGGGGAACCCCCTCCTCTCCCTTTTGCGTTGTAAATACCAAGGAACTGGCCTGTTTGCATTGTAAATACAAAGAAACCGGGGGCTCGTGGAGTACTTCAGCTCGATTCCTTCATGGAAACGGACAGCCATGCAAAGGGAGAAACTGAGATACAAACAGCCCGGCATGTATGATCCTGGTTCTACCCCAGGGTAATTGTGGCGTGCGGAAAATGCCAGAAATTATTATTATGAATCCTACATTCAGCACTCATTTAGCAGCACTCACAAATGTTGCCTGGCCTTGATAACGAAGCAACACTTGTGCACGTGACGGACAGTCTCCTCTCTCACCCCCTTTGTGTGGGGATGTCGGCCTGAGCTATGGCAATGACCATCCTCTTCAGAGTCTTCCTTGGTGATCCCCCATCCAAGTACCGACCCTTCTTTGCTTCCAGCTCACGGAGATCCCAGCAAAGGGCTTTCCAGGCTACTGAGCAGCCAAAGTGGTTTGCCATTGCTTTCCTCTGCAGAGCCTTCCTTGGTGGTCCCCTATCCAAGTATCATAGTTGCAACATGTCCAGAATCCTAGCTATCTAAGATCTCTCCCCCTCCTAAACCCCACCCTTCCCAAGCACGGCCCCCAAATCTCCAGGAATGGCATAATCTAGAGCTGACAACCTTCTCTCTAGAAAATCTCGCCTCTTGTCAGGGCTGTTCTGGTTTTATTTATTTATTTATTTATTTTTGAGGCTTTTATACCGCGCCATCCCCGAAGGGCTCTGGGCGGTGTACAATAGATAAAAGCAGCAATACAGAATTAAAATGTTAAAAGCAGCGAACAATATTTAACAAAGGAATGAGAATATAAGTGGCGTATAATGTTTTACACAAACTTCTTTTGAAAAACATTGACTATCAGAGGGGTAAACTGGAGACACTTTTCCTGAGGATCCTCCTGTTTCTGTTGGAGGTGGAAGTACTCTTTACATTCTCAGAGGCTTCCAGGAAACAGGCTGTGGTGATAACGGGAGCTGCTGTGAGGGTGTGGGTGGTTGTGGGGGAGGCGGCCTAAGGGTTGTAGAATTGCAGGTAAATAACACTGTCCTTTTTCTCTCCTCCCTGAGGCTTATTACACCTGGCTAAAACCCAAGGGAGAGCATACCTGTCCACAGCCACCTCCTCACCGCCACCAGGAACAACAGGGTCATCTGATTGAAGGGAATGTGTCTCAGATTCTATTGGGGGTTTTCATGCCGTGGACCCGGTACCAGATTGAGATGACTGTGCTTAATGGGAAAGGTGAAGGGCCCTCCAGTGAAGCCATGGAATTTACCATGCCGGAGGGAGGTAAGGACCGTGAACCTTAAATCTGCCCCTCTCCGCCTGCTCTTCAGACCAAATCTTCCCCTCTTTTATATATGACTTCTCTTCCTGCTTCAGGAGCTAACTGCTTCCACATTGCTCTCTGAATTCTGGATATGCTGTTTGTAGTTTAATATGGTTTAGCTTATTGCCTATCGTACCAATTATGATATTTTAATGAGTATCCTATTTTCATTTAATTAATGATCAGTCATCTCAAGAGCTAACAGCCACCCTGAGCCCAAGTTGTCGGGAAAGGATGGGGTATAAATCGAACAAATATATAAATCGAACAAATAAATAACTGGTATGGAATGCGAAGGGAAATGGGAGCTTCCAGGTGGGAGGGCACGACTGTCGCCCCTGACAAAATGATGCAACTTCTGGGTGACCTGGAAGTGATGTCATTATGGTGGGGGGTGACACTGGTTGGGAATCACTGCACTAGAAGTTGCATCGTTGCACTGGGGGCATTGATCACCTCTGCCATTTCACCAGCCAGTTTGCAGGCAGTGGCCTCGAGGCAGGAGGCAAACTGCCATAAGCAGGAACATGTTAAGCCTAACCTAACTGCACACTCAGAATACCCCAGTGGTGGGATCCAGCCGGTTCGCACCACTTCGGCAGAACCGGTTGTTAAAATGGTGCTTGTGTACAACCAGCTCTTAAATTATTTGAATCCCACCACCAGAACTGGTAGTTAAATTATTTAAATCTCACCACTGGAATACCCTCTAGGTCAGGTGGAGAGGCATATTCTGACTGTACATGTAACCTCTTTCTGTGGGTTCTGTGGGGCAGTACTTGGAAGAAGTTGCAAAGAACCAAATTTAAACAAAACAGTTTACTTCTCTTTACAAATAACATTAAACATCAACATTTAACATTACAATTCAAGGTCCTGTTCAGGTTGCATTTTCAAGTCCTTCTAGTTACAGTCTACTGATACTGCCAAGTCCAATTCTTCTTTGCAAGTGGGTTGGCTCCTGAAGACTCCAAGGGCTTGATGAACAGGATTCAACATGGTGAAGGTTTCCAGGAGAACTCTCACCCATTACAACCACAAAAGGAAACCCTGAAACAATAAACTCCAACATTTACAACATAGCAAAAACAAACAATTACCTTCCCAGTAGTTCCCAATAATATTGCAATTACCTTAACAAGGTGTCAAGGGCTTATACAACCAAGGTCCAAGTCTGGTAGCCTTGTCTTCTTCAAAGAGCTCTGCAGCCTTTCTGCTGCTCTGTGTCTCCACCCCCTTACTGGTTCAACCCATTCTGGGCATGGGGGTTACATACACACTTGCCAAGAACACATAGGCCCAATTTGTATCCATACCATGGGGTCTGCAGACAGGGGCCTTAGACACCCCTGTTGCTTCTTTTCCAACATGAACTGGCTACTCCCATTGGAGGCTTGCATGTGTACTGATGAGCCATTTCAGGTCAGTAAAACAGCACACATAGGAGACTCCTGATCCCTTTCTTTCCATAGGCAGTGGTCCCAATCCAAATCAGGCCCATATATACCTGGGAAGTACAACACTCGGGAGCATACTATTCTATCCAAACCCTCAGCATCCCCAGGGAAAATATAACATGTAGTTTGTCCTTCATACTCTTGACTGGCAGCAAAAGCTATTTGCTTACAGGAAAATGCTTAGGAAAATGAGCTATAAGTTCCATATAAAAAGTCCCCTTCAAATGACCTCTCAGGAAAGTTCCCTCCCCGCCTCCAGTCCTGATAGCTTCTCTCCAGCTTTCTCACTGTCCTCTCAAGGTCTGAACCAAAGCACTTCTGAGAAGCATTCCCAAACTTCAGATAAATATACAATACTTTCAGCTGACGAACCAGATGCCTTTGAGGCAGATGGCTAATCTTTCAAAAAATACATTTTTTAAAAGTGTAGGATCCCTAAAATGTAGATGATTTGAATGCTGCTTGTGTGAATTAAATCTTGAGGGAACCCTTTGATACGCATTTTAGTATATAAAACATTTGTCCTCCCAATCCAGCTGGTCCTAGAATTGGAGCACGTGTTTAAACAACAGAATGTGGGGAGAGGAGCTGGGATTAGATTCGCTCTGTTTTCAACTCACAACAGAGTTTCTCCTCGTACTTCATTTGTAAATGGGAATATAAAGGTCTTAAATGTATTTCCACATGAATAAATACGCATAGATTCCCGGCACGCAGATATCTAGTGAGCCTTCTAGCCGCTGAAACTATAAAAACTTGGAAAATTTAATGAGAACTCTCTTACGTCAGGACCCCCAACTTGGTCACATGGATGCCATAACACCATCAACACTTTTCGTGGTGCCTACCAAGTATTTTTAGAAAGCAAGGCCATGGGAAATTTGACTGGCTATGCAGATTTTTCAAAAATGTTGCTTTGGCATCAGCTACCATCACAACACTCTGATTTTTCCTGGGTGTTGGAAGCAGTGACAGCCATTTTGTGAGTGGTGGCACCTCCAAAGGCGGTCATTTCACGGCAGCCATTTTGTGGCTCCAGCCACGATGCTGTGTCAGAATTCCAGAGGAGCCCGCAAATTCAAAAAGTTGAGAACCCTGCCTTATCTAATGTTTCTTTTCTCCTCCTTCCGGGCCCCCAGCAAAGCTTGGGAGCTATGTTCAGCACTCTAGCCATTCTAACAGCGTGGTGTAGTGGTTAAGAGGGTGGACTCCTGGAGAACCAGGTTTGATTCCCCACTCCTCCACATGAGTGGCGGACTCTTAATCTGGTGAACTGGATTTGTTCCCCCATTTCTCACATGACGCCTGCCGGGTGACCTTGGGCCAGTCACAGTTCTCTCAGAACTCTCTCGGTCCCACCTACTTCACATGGCGTGTGTTGTGGGAAGAGGAAAGGAAAAAACTTTGTAGACTCCTTACAGCTGAGAAAAGTGGGGTATAAATCCAAACTCTTCTTCTTCTCTACATGGGGAATTCTCTGTTTTTTTGATGAGATTTATCCCTTTCTGTGTTCAAGAGTCGCTGAAATGAACTCTCTCCCGGTGCTTCAAGACAGAAGATTTGGGTCTACTTCTTATATTTGGAATGGGACATCTGAAAGAGAGAGGTGTGGGGTGGGGGCATCTGAAAGGCTGTTCAAGAGTTGGAATTTTTCCGTTCCATGGTCCACACTGATTCTGAAGCCTAGAGAGCAGATTTGGGCATCTGCCGGTGGAGGTCGCTGAATGTTTGAGGGACGTGCCCAGCCAACCCAGGATCTGAACCACTTCCTGCCCTGCTCTACTTGTGTTTGGGCCCTTGGCAGGGAGAGGGTGAGTTCAGGATCATCGCTGTGGTTGTGGACAATTTTCTGTAGCAAGGGTAGTTTGACCCACCTCCCGGACTCCTTGCTCCATTGCTTATCTGCAGAAGTAGCGTGAGAAAGCCTGAACTCTGATCCACTTTCCTGCTACTGTCCCAGTGCTATGAAGAGTAGATTTAAAGGTGGAGCAAATGGCTGTGCTGTGGTGGTTCTCCTGCTGGAAGTAGCTGTGCCGTACAGCATGTCCGTGCTTGGGGCTCATGAAATCTGGAGCCTGCTCTGCCCACCAAAGGGCTCCAATCTTTTTGGACCTGGGGGCCCTTTTGGAATTCTGACATGGCAGGGAGCATACGGCTACAAAATGGCTGCCACAAAATGCCCCACGGGCACCATGTTGGGAACCCCTGGTTGTGTAGCTGTGGGAACAAGGAAGTTCTTCTCTTCCCCCACCCTGACTTGTGATTTCCCTTCTCCCACTGGCGTAATGCCCATTGGGCAAGGTGGGCAGCTGCCCAGGGCATCACCTTGCGGGGGGCAACAAAATGCTGGGTATTTTGGGTATTTTTAGTGGTTTTCCATTTTTGGCCTGCAGGGGGCGCAGTTTTTAGGCTAGTGGCACCAAAATTTCAGCGTATCATCAGGAGACTGTCCTTATGATACCCCCCAAGTTTGGTGAGGTTCGGTTCAGGACCCTCAAAGTTATGGACCCTCAAAAGGGTAGCCCCCATCTCCTTAGCAAAGAATGGGGGATGGGGCACCCCCTTTGAGGGTACATAACTTTGGACCCCCTAAACCAAACTGCACCAAACTTTGGGGGTACCATCAGGACAGTCTCCAGATGATACTCAGAAATTTTGGTGCTGATATGTCAAAAAATGCACCCCCTTCAGGAACATCCCAGAAATTTGCCCAAGAATCTTTGTTCTGCATTGAGTTTTCTGTATTGCTGTCCATGGGGGATGCAGGCTGGGGAGGGGGAAATTTCTGAAGGCACAGTCTCAAAACTTTCAGGGTCTCATCAGGAGACTACCCTAATGATACCCATCAGGTTTGGTGCAGTTTGGTGCAGGGGGGCCAAAGTTAAGCCCCCATCTCCTATTAGCTCCCATTGGAAACAATGGGGGATAGGGGCACCCCCTTTGGGAGTCCATAACTTTGGACTCCTTGAACCAAACCTCACCAAACTTGGGGAGTAGCATAAGGACAGTCTCCTGATGATACGCTGAAATTGTGGTGCTGATATGTCTAAAAATGAACCCCCTGCAGGCCCCAATGTCCTGGTGCAAAAAAAAATTTGGTCGTGGTGGAGTGGCCGCCCATGGGGGGGGGCGGCATCCAACTCAGGTTTTGCCCAGGGCTACAGTTTGCCCAGGGTTGCCTCGTTACGCCCCTGCCTTCTCCCCTTCCTCAGATATTTTCCTTGTTTCCTTCACTCTCCCTTTCTTTCTGCTTCCTCACGTAGTACCCAGCCCCCCGGAGATTATAAACATGGAACTTCTCTCGAATATGACAGTCCATTTGCAGTGGACGTGCCCCAAATACCCCAATGGAAGAATACTGAAATATGGATTGAAATACCACCTAGGTGAGTCTGGGGAGAGTTTTGGCTTTGCTCTGGGGAGTTGCACAGGGCATGGTAGAATGTAATCCAAGGTGTTTTGGACTACTTCTCCTGTGTTGTCCCTGATAGCTTCCAAGAGAGTTGCAGAACACCCATTCAGTAGCCGCATATTGGTGTCCCAAGGAAGTGCCAAACAGACCATAAGTTTCATAAACTGTTGCCCAAGATGGTGAAAAATCAAGGTCTAAAATATTTATGCAGTTTTGTGAGGTAAATGTTTTGTCAAAATATCTCCTAAGGGAGTTAAATCTCTCTTAAAGCGACTGAAGCTGAGGAGGTGGCTACCTATTTTTTCCCCCAAAAAACACCAGAGTATCCCATGTCAGGCTATAGCATAGAAGCTGCTATAAGGGCTTATGGGAGAAACTTATTGCTCCAGTGGCTTGTGTCAGTACAACTCAAAAGCAAAAAAGAAACAGCTTGCTCTCCTCCTGTCTGATAGAGACCCACAACTTAACAAGCTTGGTAGCTCAGTACTTTCCAGGGATTTTTAAAAAAATGAAAAAAATTAATGATTAAATCTTAAAAATGTTAAAGTGAAGACTTGTATGAATTATGAACAAGGATGTAACATCATTACCAATTTTATATTTTTATAACATCAATTTTAACAATAACTATTACCATCTTAACCTACCGTGTTTCCCCAAATATAAGACAGTGTCTTATATTAATTTTTGCTCCCAAAGATGCGCTATGTCTTATTTTCAGGGGGTGTCTTATTTTTCTGTGTTCTGTTCATCGGGTGTGCTTCCAAACAAAAACTTTGCTATGTCTTACTTTCGGGGGATGCCTTATATTTCGCATGTCAGCAAAACCTCGACTATGTCTTATTTTTAGGGGATGTCTTATATTCGGGGAAACAGGGTATAAATGTACCTGACTATTTATACTGGTACTTGCATGGAAGCCGAGGGGATGGGGAATACAGACCAAGCAGAGATCTGGAAAATAAAGTGGGAAACAGGAACGGCTGAATTAGAAAAAAAGAGAGAAAGAATGAGAGATCAGGATAAGACAAGAAACCCAGAAAATGGAATTAAAAAGGGCAGGAAGCCCAGAGGCATCATGGGATTGAATTAAGTAAATCAAACATGGATCCAAGTAAAGGTAGGGTGGGGAAATACTAGGCTAGGTGGTGAAGCCTGTGATGTTGATTGAGAGAAGTTTCAGAATTTTCGGAAAGGAGGCAATATTGAATATTTTTGTAAGCTTTGGAAGGGCTTGTAAAGATTTTTAAGCTGCTGACCGTTTAAGCCTGGGGAGTGAAGGTCCTGCAAGTAGCACCCTCTCATGTGCCTCCATGTACCCATTGGGTCCCTTGGATGGCCACCTGGGTTGCTCGAACAGTGAATGAAGTGGTGCCCAGTCAGTGTTGAGGATTTGCCTTTCGTTGTATTACATGTTGTATTAACACTTCCACCTGAACTCCTGCCTTCTTCTGTCTAGCCAACGAGACGGATGGGGATCTCATCATAGACATCCCGGAGAGCCAGCATTCATACGCCATCAACGGCCTGTTGCCCAATGCTGACTATATTTTCTACTTGTGGGCAGCAACAAAGGCAGGGCCCGGGGAGCCCTATGTCTTTGAGGGGAGCACAGTGCCAGAATCAGGTAAATAAAGCCTTTTGAATGTTTTCCTTGCTTGTAAAATCCTATTTTTGGGTAGGGAGCTATTTCCAGTTCCACATGTATTTTGCTTCCTTGTGCTGAATTCTACCTGGAAAGAACCTCTGTGTGGAAGCTGCCCCTGTGTGGTAGCAGCCTAGAAAAGTTCTCTTGGTGGAACACAGTCTGACTTTCCCCCTCTTTATTTATTTTATTTATTGAATTTCATAGACTGCTTCATCCCTGAAGGGCTTTTCCTCGTGATGACTATAACTCTTCGCCATACATTTGTTGATTATGGGAACTACCACCATTGAAATGTAGGGTTTTTTGACTTCATGGATTTGAGACCATACATTGGAAGGTCCTGGTGTCTCCTTGCAGGATCTAGATCTCCAGTGGCCAGGGGCTGGGTCAGCTTCCAAAGAGACAGAGGCAGGCAAAGCAATTAAGCAAGGTCAAACAGAGATGTAAGATTTCTGGAACTTTTTGGAGCCCTACGGTGGACCAGAGCGAGGGAAGGCAGCGTGGTATAGCCCAATCTCGCACGGTCTTGGAAACTAAGCAGGATCAGTACTTGGAGTACTTTAGAACTTGTAGCTAAATGTAAAGTGATGCACATAGGGGCAAAAAATCCAAACTTCACATACACGCTACAGGGGTCAGTGCTATCAGTCACAGACCAGGAAAGGGATTTGGGCGTCTTAGTTGATAGTTCCATGGGAATGTCAACTCAATGCATGGCAGCTGTGAAAAAGGCAAACTCTATGCTGGGGATCATTAGGAAAGGAGTTGATAATAAAACTGCAAGGATTGTCATGCCCTTATATAAAGCAGTGGTGCGACCGCACTTGGAGTACTGTGTCTGGTTCTGGTCACCACCCTCAAAAAAGATATTGAAGCAGATAGAAAAGTGCAGGAGAAGGGCAACCCAGGATGATTGAAGGATTGGAGCAATCTTCCTTTATGAGGAGAGTATTGCAGCGCTGGGGACTCTTTTTTTAGTTTGAGAGTGGTAATGTCTGAGGGGGGGATATGATTGAAGTCTATAAAATTATGCATGGGGTAGAAAAATGTGGACAGAGAGACATTTTTCTCTTCTCTTTCACAATGCACTAGAACCTGGGGCATTCATTGAAAATGCTGGGGAAGAATTAGGACTAATAAAAGGAAAACTTACTTCTTCACTAACGCAGGATTGGTGTTTGGAATATGCTGCCACAGGAGGTGGTGATGGCCACTAACCTGGATAGCTTTAAAAAGGGCTTGGACAGATTTATGGAGGAGAAGTCGATCTATGGCTACCAATCTTGATCCTCCTTCATCTCAAGATTGCAAATGCCTGTAGCAGACCAGGGTGCTCGGGAGCAAAGACAGCAGCAGCAGCAGAAGTTGCCATTGCTTTCCCATCTCTGAGCTCCCTAAAGGGCACCTGGTGGAGCCACCGCTGAGTAGTAGAAGTGCAGGGACTATAGATGGACTCTGGTCTGATCCAGCAGGCCAGTTCTTATGTTCTTATGTTCTTATGGATGGGAGACCACCAAGGAAGGCTCTGCAGAGGAAACCAATGGCAAACCATGGCTTCTTCTCACTTGCCTTGAAAGCCCCACACCGGGGTCATCAGAAATCTAAAGTCTCTGTCACATACCAGGTTCATCTGCAGTTTTCTGCATACAGCATCTCAGGCGGACGGGCAGGAAATCAATGTACGCAGGTGTCCCCAGGATAATGTCTCTGAGCATGTTTTGGGGCTCCTGTTTGCCACCTTGATTAACTTGCTGTTCTCTAAAGGGGGGCTGGGGGTCTCTGGCAGTTCACCGGAAGACACTTTGCTCCACAGGTTCTCGCATGATGGCATGAAGCACCAATAAACCCCCTTTCTGCTTCTCTTCCTGCCTTCCTAGTGATGCTGTCCTTTCAGAATATCACCACTTCTAAAGTGGGAGAGAACTTCACAGTCATCACGTGGAATCCGCATCCAAAGCGACGAGATATAGAGTTTTCAGTCCATATTATGGACAAGACCGGTAAGGGGCAATGGGGCTTCTGATGTGAGGGTGGGGCTGGGTGAGAGGGCGGGGGGCTGGGTGGGGCTGGGTGAATAACAACGCTCCCTTCTCCCATTTGTTTCATGTCATTTATAAGGGCACGTGGCTATCATCCATTCATAAGTAGAGAAACAGTTGGCCCAAGCCACTGCCATGCATAAGGTCTTCTAAGACCCGCACTCTTTGCCTTGTGTGAGCTAATTTTAGAGCGTCAATGGGCGGGATCTTAATGAATTCTGCAGGGCCTGCAAGACGGAGCTGTTCCACCGGGCCTTTGGGGAGTCCAGCTGCTGATGCCCCCCTCCTTTTTATAACATCTGTGGACCCTGCTGTCCCTCCCTCCCTCCTCTCCTTAGGGATTATTAGTAGGACGCCATCGGTACATTTGATATTAAGATGCTGCATTTTAATGGGGTTGATTTTAACATATAGAGCCATATGTAATGATTATTTAAACCTTGATATTATGGATTTTATTTGTGCTCTATCTATTTGCCTGTTCACCGTCCTGAGCCCTCCAGGGCGGTTTATTATTATCATTATCATTATCATTATCATTATCATTATCATTATCATTATCATTATCATTATCATTATCATTAATAATAATAATAATAATAATAATAATGGTGATGATGATAATGATGATAATGATAATAATAATAATAATAATAATAATAATAATAATAATAATAATAATAATAATAATAATAATAATAATAATAATGTGGTTAAGAGTGGCAGACTGTAATTTGGAGAATCAGGTTTGATTACCCACTCCTCCACATGAGCAGCAGACTCTTATCTGGTGAACTGGGTGTGTTTCCTTGCTCCTGCACATGAAGCCTGCTGGGTGACCTTGGGCCAGTCACAGTTCTCCCATAACTCTCTCAGCCTCACCTACCCCACAAGGTGTCTGTTATGCGGCGAGGAAGGGAAGGAGTTTGTAAGCCTCCGTGAGACTCTTTATGGTGGGTATAAATCCAAACTCTTCTTTTCTAGAGCACAGTACGTGCTCTTGGATAAGTTCCTTATAGCTAACAGGGAAGGGCAGACCCAAGAGGCAGAGGAGAGCACATAAGGAAAAGATTGAAATGCCTTCTGTTATACACAGGCATACATGTTTTCTCCCTATAGGAGCAGCAGTAGTATAGTGGTTAAGAGCAGGAGTACTCTAATCTGGAGGAACCGGGTTTGATTCCCCACACTGCCGCTTGAGCTGTGGAGGCTTATCTGGAGAATTCAGGTGCACTCCACAGTAGTGTAGCATCAACAGGGCCATTTTCTTCGCTGGTCATGGGACCGAGTCCGTGTTGCCAATGGAAAAGCATGTGTGAGACCTCAGTAAATTTCCCCAGTGTCTGGCCAACATAAGACATGCAAGAAGAATAACTTTTGAGGATTCTGAGTGCATTGACCAAAGACGCTTTTCTGTCCCATCAATCAAAGAAGCTGCTTTCCCAGCAGCAGCCCCACAATTATGGAACAAACTTCTCCAGAGAGGTTTGCCTGCCCCCCCCCCCCCTCGTTCCATCTTTGCGAGGCACTTGGGGACAGCTTTATTCAGGAAGGCATTTGAAGAGTTTAGCTTTTCTACCTACTGTTAGTTGTAAACTGTGATTATAATTCACAGTGTTTTATTTATTTTATGTACGTATCCCATTTTTACTTCTGTTTATGTTGAGTTCTGTGAGGTAGGATAGTTGTAAACTGTGATTATAATTCGCAGAGTTTCATGTACTTTATGTATCTGTCCTGTTTTTACTTCTGTTTACATCAAGTTCCTTAAGTAGAATAGTAGCTCATAAATGTTTTCTGGAGCAAACTTTTCTCAAGGAAGGTTGTTTAGCTAAAAATTAAAAATCGAAAGAGCCAATGTACTTATTATTAGCTGGGCCACATCAGAAGAAGAAGAAGAGTTTGGATTTATATCCCCCTTTCTCTCCGGTAGGAGACTCAAAGGGGCTTACAAACTCCTTTCCCTTCCCCCCTCACAACAAACACCCTGTGTGGTGGGTGGGGCTGAGAGAGCTCCGAAGAGCTGTGACTAGCCCAAGGTCACCCAGCTGGCATGTGTTGGAGTGCACAAGCTAATCCGATTCACCAGATAAGCTTCCACAGCTCAAGTGGCAGAGCAGAGAATCAAACCCAGTTCCCCAGATTAGAATGCACCTGCTCTTGACCACTACGCCACGCTGGCTCATAACCTCTAGCTGCTGAAGGAATTGAATATAATGTGGACATTCCCCTTTCTTTTTTGGTACTCACTAGACGGAGAACCGTGGCGTAACTTAGGGAAGGCCAGCTCCAATACGGGCTTCTACATTATCCCGGACCTGCAGTCGGGCAAACAGTATCGTATCCAGTTTGTGAAAGAGCACCGTAATGGGACCAACGAAACTTTCTGGGAGGAAGAGGTGGAAACGTACGGCAACGGTAAGTGATCCTGTGGACCCAGGGTCAACATGGAAACGACTTCTGTCACTCAGTAAGCTCAGACTTGATTGGACTCGTCTTATATTTTCTTTGCCTTGACCTGGATGACTCAGGGTAGCCCAGTCTTATCAGATCCCAGGGTAGCCCAGTCTTATCAGATCCCAGGGTAGTCCAGTCTTATCAGATCCCAGGGTAGCCCAGTCTTATCAGATCCCAGGGTAGCCCAGTCTTATCAGATCCCAGGGTAGCCCAGTCTTATCAGATCACCCCTGGTTAGTACTTGGATGGCAGGCCATCAAGGACGTCCAGGGTTGCGATGCAGAGGGAGGCGATGGCAAACCACCTCGGTTCATCTCTGTCCTGATCTGGATGGCCAGGCTAGTTGATCTCATCAGATCTTGGAAGCTAAGCATGGCTGGCCCTAGTTAATACTTGGATGGGAGACCACCAAGGAAGTCCAAAGTTGCTATCAATGGCAAGCAATCTCTGTTCTATGGGGCCAATGCCTTGTCTTTCACTGAGTCTGTTTGGGAGGTAAGGGTTCCTTGCACATTTGATATTTGGTCTGGCTTTCCTGTGTTTGGGAAACAGCATCATGACCTTGTGACTTCACCTTTTTGCAATCTTTCCTAAACCTGCTTTCCTACAGTCGTTTACGACAACAATTTTCCCTGCCCAGTTGCTGTGTCGGCCATTTTCCCTTTCCAAATCACTGGATTTCGTAATTGGCAAATTGCATTATAACTCTGGCAATTGGCAAATCGCTATAGCATTATAGCCTTATAATGATCCGGCTACGAGTTCCTCTGAATTTCCAACTTTCCTTTGGGGAAAAAACAACCACCTCTGGCCCTTTTCATTGCAGAGATATCCTGTAATATCTCCTGAACAAAAAGTGACTATTGGCTTACTATTTTACAAAATCTGGGAAGACTTAGTAGACCGACTGTTGTAATTGTATAGTAAATATAACAATATATCAATTGTCAATTAACAAAAAACGTTGAAAGGCCCTCTGGTGGCACCAAGGGAGGGAAGTCCGCTGTGGTTTGGGGCAGAGGAAAAATTGTGGCTTTGCTGAGATGACAGATCTAAGTCTAAGGTGGATGTGCCTGTTAGATACTGGCACAATCCTTTATCTTTTTTTAAAAAAAATTGATATTTTGGATTGTTATTTTTACAAACATTTTTAGCCTTTTGTTACATCTTTAATATCATTTTACCCCTTTTACCCCTTTCCCCCCCTCCCTCCACCCCCCAATTCCTTCTTCTTTCTTTCAAATGTGCAGCAGCAGGTTCATTCTTTCAACTCTTCTTTTCCACTTATCTTCTGTAATTCCAATTTCAGTCAACCAATCTGTGAATTCGGTCCAAATCGTCAACATGTCCATTTGTTTATTTTGCCAAATTTGGTTTCTTGACATTATTCCGAAAATTTCTAGTTGTACCTGTTCCCATACAGATCCCTGCCATTTCTGTATAGTCCATATTTTTTATTTTTCCATCCCAATGCTATTAAGGCATGGACTGCTCTTATCATTAGTGTAAATAATAACCGTTGTCTTTGTTCTATTTCTTTGTTATCTATTCTGTCTATAAGTAATAGGTCTATATTTACCCTTATTTTTACTTTTACATATTTTTCTATGTACGATAAAACATGTTTCCATAATTGTTTAACCTCTTCACATTCCAACCACATATGTAAATATATTGCATTTCTGTCCCCACAGTGCCAACACTTTGGACTAAATCATCTTATCATATATGCCAGTTGTTTCAGGGTTCTATACCATTTTAACATTAATTTCTTCTCCAGTTCTGCGTATTGTTCAATTTTCATCTTATTTATATTTTCTATTATTTTTTTTGAATAGTGTCTTTATCTTTTACACCATCTTGTTTCCATTTTTTCCATGATGGCTCTTACCATGAACTCTATATCATCAACCATATATTTCTATAGATGCCCCCAAATTCTCCCTGCTGTCTTTTCATATTTTATTATGCATTTCTGCATTATACATACATACATACATAAAACCTTTATTAGGCATAATACCAATATAACAACCAGCATTATCCAGGCAAATGTTCCATACATAAAACCATCGCAGGTATTATTCCAAAGTTCCTAAAAGGAACCTAGCGACAGAATCTAAAATCACAGAAGAAGAGTTGTTTAGTAGGAATGCAACCTTCCCAGCAACAGAGTATTCCTTAAACTGAGCAGGAAGAAGAGTCAAAAGCCTGGTCCTAGCTTCTTCGTATTTGGGGCAATTAAGCATTATATGTTCCATAGATTGCACCACTATAGAACAGTGGGGGCAATTTCCGCTCTTACGAATCAATTTTAAGAAACCTCCCTTGGAGTACAGAACAAGGGAAGGAATTACAATGAGCCCTTGCGTATATCCATCTAAGCTTGGGCTCTTGGAGTATACTCAGATAGTCTGCCATCAGATTGGTTTTGAATTTGATGTTGAAAAAGAAGGGGGAACAGTTATCATGCTTTGGCCTTGTAGAACTTGTAGCTCCTGGTCAAGGAGTCTCCTTTTTAGTTGAAAAAAGAGTTCGGAAGGAGGTAGCATTTGCAAAGACTCCCAGGAGAATCCCAGGGAAAGTATTTTAATTTCAACTGCCCGCCACCACTTAGATCCATGGAGCTGGGGGAGGATATGATTGATGAGGCTACCAGTGTCCAAATTAAAGCACAGGCGAACCCAGAACTTAAGGGTGGCCAGCCAAGCTTTCGTAACCAGAAGATGTTGTCCCGCTTCCAAACAGAGTGCAGCATAAGGAATGCAATGTGGCACTCCGAATTCTGCATTATACTTTCTCCTGTAATCCTTGAGACTTTTCGCTTTTCCCAAATGCCTCTTTACACCAACCAGCTCTCAAAACCTCCTCATTCTATACATTTTGGCAAAGTTATTATTTTTCCTCTTTCGTTATACAAATTAGCTACAATTTTTGCGCCTTTCCTTTGTAAAGATCTTGTCGCATTTCTCCCCTCTTTACCGACCATGCTTCCCAGCGGCACCTTGTCCAGAATTCCTGGCATCCATGAACCTTTCCATTTCTCCCAAATTTCTAACATCACTTTTCGGGGTCCAATTAATTTTTGATTTTCTGTTTTTAAATAATTTGTATAGATCCCAAAAACAGCCTATCATCTCATTTATCTCGTTTTCAAATTTAATCCATCTTTCACTTTTATCTTCTTGAATTCCCATCAAACTCTTTATTTGGAAAGCCTCATCGTATTCTTGTAATTTCAGGATCCCCCATCCCAGAAGTTTCTTTGACATATATACTATTTTGTTCATTACTCTCGGTCTTTTTCGTGTCAGATTCCCAATGATGGAAACAAAGTCTTGTTAAAACAGTCCTTTATTCCGCATCTTGCGAACAGGGTGGCAAAGCCAGAACTGACTTTTCCCCGCGCAAACTGTCAGTAATATCATTGAGGGTGCCCCCCCCCCCCCCCCATGAGAACTAACAGCCCAAATATGCAGACAGTGAGAGATAAAATGCAAGTCCGTTAGAGCTGGCCTTGACCAACACCTGCTGGAGGAAAAGAGCAGAAACAATCTACAATGCTACTACATAAGAACATAAGAACATAAGAACTAGCCTGCTGGATCAGACCAGAGTCCATCTAGTCCAGCATTCTGCTACTCGCATTGGCCCACCAGGTGCCTTTGGGAGCTCACATGCAGGAGGTGAAAGCAATGGCCTTCTGCTGCTGCTGCTGCTCCTGAGCACCTGGTCTGCTAAGGCATTAGCAATCTGAGATCAAGGAGGATCAAGATTGGTAGCCATAGATTGACTTCTCCTCCATAAATCTGTCCAAGCCCCTTTTAAAGCTATCCAGGTTAGTGGCCATCACCACCTCCTGTGGCAGCATATTCCAAACACCAATCACACGCTATATGGAAAAAAAGTGTTTCCTTTATTAGTCCTAATTCTTCCCCCCAGCATTTTCAATGAATGCCCCCTGGTTCTAGTATTGTGAGAAAGAGAGAAAAATTTCTCTCTGTCAACATTTTCTACCCCATGCATAATTGTATAGACTTCAATCATATCCCCCCTCAGCCGCCTCCTCTCCAAACTAAAGAGTCCCAAATGCTGCAGCCTCTCCTCATAAGGAAGGTGCTCCAGTCCTTGAATCATCCTCGTTGCCCTTCTCTGCACCTTTTCTATCTCTTCGATATCCTTTTTGAGATGTGGCGACCAGAACTGAACACAGTACTCCAAGTGCGGTCGCACCACTGCTTTATATAAGGGCATGACAATCCTTGCAGTTTTATTATCAACTCCTTTCCTAATGATCCCCAGCATAGAGTTTGCCTTTTTCACAGCTGCCATGCGTTGAGTTGACATTCCCATGGAACTAGCAACTAAGACGCCCAAATCGCTTTCCTGGTCTGTGACTGATAGCACTGACCCCTGTAGCGTGTATGTGAAGTTTGGGTTTTTTTGCCCCTATGTGCATCACTTTACATTTAGCTACATTGAACTGCATTTGCCATTTCTTAGCCCACTTCCCACCTAATTTATCAAGGTCCGCTTTGGAGCTCTTTCAAGTAATCCTTTGTGGTTCTTACCACCCTACATAATTTGGTATCATCTGCAAACTAGCCACCACACTACCCACCCCTACTTCCAGGTAATTTATGAATAAGTTAAAGAGCTGGTCCCAAACGGGATCCTTGGGGACAATTCACTCCCTACATCTCTCCATTGTGAGAACTTCCCATTTATACTCCACCCTTTTGTTTCCTGTTCCTCAACCAGTTTTTAATCCATAGGAGGACTTCCCCTCTTATTCCTTCATTGCTGAGTTTTCTCAACAGTCTCTGGTGAGGAACTTTGTCAAAAGCCTTTTGGAAATCCAAGTAGACAATGTCCACTGGTTCCCCCTTATCCACATGTCTGTTTACACCCTCAAAGAACTCTAGTAAGTTTGTAAGACAGGACTTGCCTCTACAAAAGCCATGCTGACTCTTCCTCAGCAGGTCTTGCTTTTCTACATGTTTAATAATTTTATCTTTAATGATAGATTCTACTAATTTACCAGGAACAGATGTCAAACTGACTGGCCTGTAATTTCCCGGGTCCCCCCTAGACCCTTTCTTAAAGATTGGTGTGACATTGGCCATCTTCCAGTCTTCAGGGATGGAGCCTGATTTCAGGGATAAGTTGCATATTAATGTGAGAAGATCAGCAATTTCATGCTTGAGCTCTTTAAGAACTCTTGGGTGAATGCAATCTGGGCCAGGGGATTTGGTACTACATTCCCTTCCCCCCAGCCCCAAAGATGCAAGCAGCCCCAGCATCCCATAGGCATCCTGATATTTTGATTGAACACCCAAGATTTAATTTTATTATTATTATTAATTATTATTATTAATTTTATTATCCCATTCCTCAAACTGCTTCTTTTTGATCTCTAAGGGTAGAGTAATGGAATAGGTAAAATATTTTTGGCATTACGCACATTTTAATGCCATTATTCTTCTTGTGATGGATAGGTTCTCCTCTTGCCACTCTTTTAGTTGCTTCGCAATTTTCTTCCACTTCGTTTCATAATTATATTTAAACATCTTCTCCTTTCCATTTGTTAGTGTTATGCCTAAGTATTTAATTCTCTTCTTCACCATTCTCTTTCCTAATGTTTTATTTTCTATGTTTATTCCCAATATTTCTGTTTTTTTCCCATATTTACCTCCAACCCAGAGAGCTTTTGAAAATCATTTAATATTATTTTCAATTCTCTCAACGTTTCCACTGGGTTAATCGTTATTAATAATATATCATTGGCAAATAAATTTAACCTTGGTTAATCTTATATCCTTTAATTCTTCCATTATTTCTAATCCTATCTGCTAAATATTCCATTGCTACCACAAATGGTGATGGTGAGAGAGGGCATCCTTGTTTCACTTTCTATCTTTACTTCCTCTGACCATCCATCATTTATTCGAATCTTTGCTGTGCTATTCCTATACATTTTTTAATACCTCTATTAAACCGTAAACATAAACGGTTTGAATTCCAACTTCAAAAGACTTAAGCTGGCCAGATTTGTTAGAAAAGAAAATATGGATTTCATCTGTGTTCAGGAGAATTCAAACCGTTTATGTTTACAGAAACAATTTTCACGTAGTTACTGTAAGGAATCAGCAAGGTCCAGTCCAAAAGTAACCTTATCAGTTCTTTATTGAGCTGGCTTTCATGACACTACAGGCAATGCAGAATCTAACCCCCCTCTAGTCGGATGGCCGCTTTTACGGGCCTCTCTTCCCGCCAAGACCTGGACATAAACAATTACTCATTCCCACAAACCAGAAGCAGTTTCACACAGACAGAAAGCAAGGTTAAGCAAGCGATAACAACTGCGCTGGGCAATCAGCCCAACGCGCCTGAGGAATCTCCTCCAAGGCCGAACCAGCAACTCCAACTAAATCACAACCTTACAGTTACCCGCCATTGTTATGGAATATTTTCTGCCCAAAATACTCACGAACAAGGCGGTCAGCAGTAAGCAGTTTATTGAGGTCACGGCTGCAGTCGCGGAGAGAGGGCACCTTGGTGGGTGCGGGTCTCAATTTTAAGGCCCCTGCTCAGCCCTCTTGCCCACCCCTCAAGTGGACACGAGGTTCACAATCTGACCAGTCAGCTTTTAACACATATCCCCTTGATACATCATGGGCTTTCCACATGCAGGCATTAGCTAAACGAGCATAGAATACTTTAATTAGGAAATCCGCTAATTCTATATGTGGCACAAACATGTGTCAATATCTTTTTCTTTTTCAACATTTCCTTTTGAACCTGCTGCTTTTGCACTTCTCAACCCTTTAATTCCCCCTTCCCTCCACCTTTCCCAATTGTTCAGAGGGAGAATTTCCCCTTCTCCCCACATCTTGGAAAATTGAGGCTTTGCTTTCCTCCTTCCCCCTCCCGGCTCTGTTTACATATTAACGCTCTGTTCATTAATGACATAACCTTCCCATGAAACATTGTTCCCATCATTCTCACCAGTCTCAACATTATAATGTCACAATGCTTCTTTCCGCCCCCCGCCCCCCTTATCTAGTTGCCAACAATCCTTTATCTTCCCATTCATACCAGAAGTGGTCAGGGATTTCACTACCCCTAAACTCCACAGTTGATTGGCAGCTTGCTCATTCACTGACCTTTGCAGAAAATCAATACGAAGTCTATGTGTGTGAAATGCCAGATGCACAGCAGGAAAGCTGCCAAAGATAATGGACACTAGGAACAAATCTGGCCATCGGTAGATCCTTAAATCTTTGGGGCAAAGGTCATGGATAATTCCAGCTTCAGTTGCAGATGTGACCTAACCCATGACGCATGTCTGGTCAAAGTCGGAATCTAGAATATGTGGACTGATCTGTTAAGTGACCAGACACAGTGATCATCTGTGAATCAAGCAGATTGGCCAATGAGCTGGCATATGTTAAAGCAATCAGCTGAACTCAAAGCACAAAATCCTGGCTGTATAATAGCAACTTAACAAGTTAAACTGTGTATTTGAATTATATGAGTCAACACAGTGAATACAGATCCAGCAAAGCTAGCAAATAGCATAGACCCTTCCCCATAAAGAATAAAATAGTCTTTAAGCAGGAAAGGGGCAGGAGTGAGAAGTGAAAATTCAATCCAAGGGAATCCAGAACGAATTTTCATGTATTTACTCATTTTCGTGGCTAGTTAACCTGTGAGGAATGGAATGCAAATTGGCAAACTGTGTCTGAATTGCCCAAGATTGTTCCATGAATAGCAATGGGCGTGGTGAATACAGACATGCTGAGGAAGCAGATGGTGATTCCACGAAAACAAGTAAATACCTGGGAATTCATTCTGGATTCTCTTGGATTGGCGTCTCTTATATAACGTACTTCAGCCTACTGCTGCTTCCCTACTTAGAGACTCTTTTATTCTTTATGGGGAAGTGTAGAGAAATTGAGTCTACCATTTTAAATTTCTCTATTTTAGTAGCTTGTTTGGCTAAGTGTAGAGCCCCAGCTGTAGAGCATGTTCCCTTTAGTTAGGACTCAAATCGTTAACACCTGTTAGCAACTTTTGATTTTTGCCAAGCTGACTCAGCTAATTATCAAGAAAGAATGATTGGTCCATTTACATCAGCTGACAGACAATTTCTGTATAATTTGCCTTTCAGCATTTCATTAGTTTATCTCTCTCTCTTTCTATACCTCTTTATGCTTGCTGTTGTTCTGTTTGAAAACTCTGCCTGTTATCTATCTAGGTTTTAGTCCGTTAATCTCTGCCAGTGAATATTTTCTGTCATAGTTAAGTGTTTAGTCTCTGCTTGCATCTTTGTGTAACAAAGCTACACTACCAGGAATTTTAAGTTATTGTTTTAACTTTTGCTTTTGCATTTTCAGTTTATTGAGCAGGTGCAGGACTCAATAAACATCTATATATATTTTTCCAAAAACCGTTTTGTTTGCAGTGATTTTTTTGCATGCTTAATAACAAAATCCCAACCCACGTTACCTTTGAAAGAGTGGCAGGAAGCCAGCTCTTCCGTTACAGGAAGGGTTTGCGTTATTTGCTGGCTTTACCGTGTTTGTATTCACTGTGTTGACTCACATGATTTAAATGCACATTTATACTTGTTTACAGATATTATTATAAAGTCAGGGTTTTGTGCTTCGTGTTTAGTTGATTACATTTGTTTTTGCTCTTTACTCATTTATCTGTATTAGCAGCATAAAGACCATAAACTCCTGTATTAACGTACTCAACCGCTACTCCTGTATTAACGTACTCAACCGCTCTAGTCATCTTCAGAGACCCCGCCCCCCACATTCTCTGAGGCTAGACGGGTAGCAGTGAGAGAAAGGGCTGACTTGGTTGTGGCACAAAAACTCTGGAAAGCCCTTCCCAGTAGGGTTGCCAACTCCAGGTTGAGAAATTCCTGGAGATTTTAGGGTCTGAGCCTGGGGAAGGGCTGTAAAGAGACCTCAATGGGGTATAATAGAACCCACCCTGCAAAATAGCCATTTCCTCCAAAAGAACTGATTTCTGTAGTCTGGAGATCCAGTTGTATCCAAGTAGAGTTACCAAGCTCCAGGAAGCACCTCCTAGACCAGGGGTCTGCAACCTGTGGACATCTGGAGAGCCACAAGTTGCAGACCCCTGTCCTAGACTGTGGTGTAGCTAGGGAGGGCACGGGGGTGAGGCGGCTGGGGCACTGGACGCCACTTCCTGGGGGTGCATTTTAGGGTAGTGTCCCCCTTTGCAATTGTACCTCTGTCCGGAACTCCCTATGGCTGGCCCCACCTCCGATCTCCACATGTAGATCAGAATGGCAAGGGCACATTTGATCCGGTCCTCAGCCAGGCTTAGATCCAGCTTTAAACTGCAAGCTGAAAGCCTGAAGTTTAAAGCTGGATTTATGCCTGGCTGAGGCCCAGACCAAACGGGCCCTTGTCGCCCAATGTGGAGATTGTGAGTAAGGTCAGCAAGAGGAGACTGACTTGGAGACCGGGGGGGTGGGTGGGCTGGCTCCACTCCTGAACTCCATGTGAGATGGGGGCGGGGCAAGCCCCACTCACTGGCATTCAACCGCCCCCCTGTTCCAAACCGCCCCCTGCCCCCCCAAAGATGGGGGCAGGGGGAGGAGCCCAGGGCGATACCCCGGCACCATTTCAAGTAGTTACTCCCCTGCACTCAGTGATCACTCACTATTACATTTGATCTCTAGA
The DNA here is from genome assembly GCF_021028975.2 of Sphaerodactylus townsendi. Taxonomy (NCBI): domain Eukaryota; kingdom Metazoa; phylum Chordata; class Lepidosauria; order Squamata; family Sphaerodactylidae; genus Sphaerodactylus; species Sphaerodactylus townsendi. Next base: position 167,393,467 of record NC_059427.1, read on the forward strand.
TGGCCAAGATCAGTTTCCCTACAGAAAATGGCTGGTTTGGAAAGTGGACTCTATGGCCCTGCACTCTGCTGAGGGCCCTCCCCTTCCCAAATCCTGCCCTCCCCAGGCTCCACCCCCCCCCCCCAAATCTCCAGGTGTTTTCCAATCCAGAGCTGGCAACCTGTCTCCAGACTTGTGGAGGATGATATGTTACACTGAGCGGTCTCTTCTATTAAACTTCACAATAGAATGTACATTTGTAAGGAGTCAATTCACAGCCGGTGCTTTGCAATCTATCAGTAGTATATTTAAAGATGTCAGTTTTTTATTGTCCTTTTCGTTTTTATCTTTTGACTGTTTCCTCCCTCTTGGTTTCTTGGGCATTTTAATAGGTTTTTGTGGTGTGTTATTTATGGGTTACTGTTATTTGATGTGGCATCTTTAAGAGGAGACGGCTTCTTGGAGGGATGCTCTTGGAAAGCGAGGCTTGGGCGAGGGCTCTGTGTAGATTTCAGAAACAATGGTAAAGGCAGGGATTCGGTGACTGCCTTGAAATATTTACGAGGTGGCGAAAGAGGGGATGGGGAGCAGTTGCTCCTCCTTGCGAGAGACAAAGGGCCAGAGCTAGCTATTGGAAGTGAGCAGATTTGCAGTAAACGTTAGGAAGAGCAGTGAATGTATCTCCCAAAGAGCCTTCCAGAAGGCCCAAATAACAATTTACTGGTGTGCCCTGGATTGAAAGCTGGCTGGTGGATCGCTGTGTCAGGTGAGACCTGGGGCCTGAGAGGTTAGGCACAATTTCGCAGAGACAGGGCTTTTGCACCAGGTTTATGGTTGAGGCAGCATCTGGTTGGCCTCCCCTCTTCCTTCCGTCTCCCTCCTTTGTTCTTTCCTTTCCCTTTCCTTGGTGTATGAAGTGAATGTGGATTTTATGGGGGATATGGTTTAACTGGATTATTCATCCCACCACGGAGGCGCATGGCGCCAACAGGGGTGTATCTGCAGCAAATGGCGCCTGGGGCAAGCTGTCAAATTGTCCCCCCCCCCAACTTCTGGATCTGCCTCTCCTGGCCCAAACTTTTGGATCTCCCAGTCATTCCGTGCCCCCCCCCCCCGCCCCCAACCTTCTGGATCTACCATTGATTTTATTAGCATTTGAATTTGTTTTTGCTTCATTGTTAGCTGCTTTGGAGAGGCAGCATGGAATTTGTCCAAGCACACAAACTCTTGTGCCCGCCCGCCCGCCCGCCCGCCCACCCACCCACCCACTCTCAAGTTGCTCGCCTGTTCTCTCACCGGCCCATCTACTCTCAAGTCACCCACTAAGGGCCATGGTGGGTATGACTTACAACCCCATCAGAGGGGGGGGGGAGCTGAATCCACTGGAGGGAGCAGTGCCACACTGGCAGATCCCCCCCCCCGGGCTCATTGCAGTGGGACGTGGTACTGAATGTGACACTAGTGCCCCTTCGCCCCCTGGGGTGGTGCAGGGCATGGCCAGGGGAAGAGCCAACTGGTGGTTAGGAATGCTAATATCATACTGGGGGAATTTGTTTGCCTTCAGTAGATCTCAGTAGTATTGTTTTTGCTAATAAGTATTCGCTCTTGGGCGTGATATTTAATCAAAGTCCCCAAACGTTGCTGTTCTGGATGTTTTTGCATGTAAATATATTTGAGTTTCTCTGGATTTACATCTTGGGTATATAGTATATACTATTATATATATTTTATATACCATATTTTATATATTTTTAAATTTGTTTATATATACAATAATATATATTGTGTATCTAGGACATTATTTTTTCAGTTAGATTTTTTTATCTGTCATACTAATTTGCGGAGAGGTGAAGATGGATTGGTCCACATGAAGAAACACAACTTGGAACCTGCGGTTTCATGCAAATCCCTTTCCCCTCTGAGTGCCTAATTAGGAGTTGCGTGCCAAATGTCATTAGACCTAATTCTGAATTAAACCACAGAGTGTGTATCAAAACATCCACAGAATGGGAACAGGGGCAGATGGCAGGAAAGCATCAAGTTTGCAAAATAATATGAAATGTGAAATATATATATGGGCCATGGAAGTTTCATGATGCTGTCTTGTAACACCTTGCTGGCCATTTTGAGAGTTGTTAAGCAAGTCCCAGCCAACATTGCTGAGGATTTCCAACCACAGTTGGTGTCAGCGTGGCTGGTGGAGTTGGGGATAGACAGGCTAAAAAACGAAAAAGGAAAGATTAGAGCAGTGATGGCGAACCTTTTCGAGACGGAGTGCCCAAACTGCTACCCAAAACCCACTTATTTATTGCAAAGTGCCAACACGGCCATTTAACCTGAATACTGAGGTTTTAGTTTAGAAAAAACGGTCGGCTCCGAGGCACGCATTACTCGGGAGTAAGCTTGGTGGTAGTCGGTGGCTTTGCTTTGAAGCAACCATGCAACTCTTCCAACGGGTGAATCACGACCCTAGGAGGGTTTACTCAGAAGCGAGCCCCATTGCCAGCAACTGAGCTTATTCCCAGGTAAAGGATCGCACTTTAGTTCTTTGCATGAAAATCAGTGGGGTTTAACAGTGCTTAACAGGGTTACCTATACTGCTTCCCCAAAACTAGGTCTTAGGTTTAATGCTAATAATTGAGCCCAGCCGCCCAGGCCAGCCTAGATGTGTGGGGGGGGGGCACTCTGTTTGCCCGTGCCCACAGAGAGGGCTCTGAGTGCAACCTCTGGAACCCATGCCATAGGTTCGCCACCACTGGATTAGAGGGAAGGCTCATGAAGCTAGAGAAAGGAGGAGGTAAACAGGAAAAGCTGGAGGGGAATAGAGAAAGGTGGGGGACAGGTTCAAGCGGGTGAGGGAGGGGACAGAGGTTATCTTGGGGGGCAGGACAAAACAAAGTAGGTAGGCAGGCAGGAGGAAGGGAAGGGAAGGTGAGAGGCTGCAGGCTGTGCCATGGGGAGGCACTGGGAAGTCGAGAGGGAGTGGGAATTGAGACTCCCCCTACCTGCAAGTCCCTGTGGGTCCCCTACTTCTGTGCCCCTAATGTTTTGTAAAGAAAGGAAACCACTTTGCTAAGGTAAGAGGAGCCATTGGCAACCCATTTCTTAACTTGTGTTAGTTCTCTCGAAAGTTTTTGGCAGTATTTATCCAGTGTCAAACCTGAAGTTATCCAGTGTCAAACCTGTTGGAACTAAGGGATTACCAGAGGTGGGGATTTTTCTGATAAATTTTCTCTGTTCGAGAACAAGTTTCAGATATGTCTCTGTTACATAACTATACTATACAATAACAAGTCTCAGAGCCGAGGATAAGTGCTTCCCTGTCAAAATCCCAAACCCAAAAGGCTTTGCTGCATCACCCATGGAAGATATCTGATAAGATTGGGCAACACCATACCATCTCCCTCCCTCCCTCCCTTTTTTCCTTGCTTCCTCCCTCCCTTTTTTTCTTCCTTCCTTCCTTCCTTCCTTCCTTCCTTCCTTCCTTCCTTCCTTCCTTCCTTCCTTCCTTCCTTCCTTTCCCTTCCTTCCTTCCTTCCTTCCTTCCTTCCTTCCTTCCTTCCTTCCTTCCTTCCTTCCTTCCTTCCTTCCTTCCTTCCTTCCTTCCTTCCTTCCTTCCTTCCTTCCTTCCTTCCTTCCTTCCTTCCTTCCTTCCTTCCTCCCTCCCTTCCTTCTTTTTCCTTCCTTCCTTCCTTCCTTGCTTGCTTCCTCCCTCCCTCCCTTTTCCCCCTGCTTCTTTCCTTGCTTCCTTCCTTGCTTCCTTCCTTGCTTCCTTCCTTCCTTGCTTGCTTCCTTGCTTCCTTGCTCGCTCGCTCGCTCCCTCCCTCCCTTAGACATGAACTACAATCTTATGCGCTGTATACAAATGTAGCACCGGGCCCCGTGTCTGAATTGTCCCGTTCTTCCTTTGCAGTCCACGCGAGTCAGAAGGGCTTTGCTACGGAAGGTTGGTTCATCGGCTTTGTCAGTGCCGTCGTTCTCCTGACGCTGGTTCTGATCCTTCTCTGCTTCATCAAGCGCAGCAAGGGTGGCAAGTACTCGGGTGAGGTGCCCCCAGCCCCACCCTAGCATCTCGCAGCAGATCCCCCGTGGGCAGATCCCCCCAGGCTCCTGTCACTTGTCAGTTATGTAGCACTCTTTAGCATGCCTGGTGTCGTTCGTCCTCACAACAGTCCCGTGAGGTAGGTTGTTACAATTCCCGTTTTACAGCAAAAGAAGACTGAGCCTAGGAGATCGGGGAGGAGTTGGTGATGCTCGTCTAGCGAAGACCAGAACTGAGTTAGAAGCTGACGCTCGGTGTCACCGGCTGATAATTGGAATACCAACAGAGAGGGGGAAAACGAAATGAAATTGTTTTGGAACACACTGCCTGAGGTTTTGTACTGCAGTGAGGTTCTGTATCCGACATTTGAGCAGCAGGGTTGTGCAGGCTAATCCTGAACTCGGGGAGACCGATAGGTTTGACATTGCTTCGTTCATACGAGTCCTGGGAAATGCCTGGTTGAGAAGTCCTCTATCCCAGGCTCTACATACTCCAAGAACTACATTTCCCAGGGTTCCTTGTAAGAGACACATCACCATTAAAACTGTCAAAAACTGGTTAGGACAGTTAGATTCAATCCCAGCAGCTCCTCAGAGAAGAACAAGATTTGGGGAATATGAGCTTTCCAGAGTCAAAGCTTTCAAAGGTCATCTGAGGTTGCAAAGGCCTTAGCAGACCAGGTGCTTGGGAGCAGCAGCAGCAACAGAAGGCCATTGCTTTCACATCCTGCCTGTGAGCTCCCAAAGGCACCTGGTGGGCCACTGCGAATAGCAGAGTGCTGGACTAGATGGACTCTGGCCTGATCCAGCAGGCTCTTTCTTATTCTCTTCTGTTCTTAAAGCTCTCTTTGTCAGATACATCTGACGAAGGACACTTTGACTCTTAAAAGCGCATACCTCCAAAATCATGTTCCTCTCTAAGGGGCTACTGAACTGGAATCCAACTGCTTGACCACAGACCAGCTTGGCTAGCCTCTGAAAAAAAACTGGTTAGCTTTCTGTTTTCGGTGTGCAATTTCTTACTATCTTGCCACAGCAAGACCACTAGGAATCCCATGCTGGCGAACAATGGTGGGAGGGGTAGGTGTTTCCCTCTTGACAAAATAGAAAGTGGTATGATAGAGTTATTGGTGCCTAGACATCCTCGTATTGTCTCTAGCCAAAGAGGTTTGGCCTCTTTTTGTACCACTTCCAAAAACCTGCAAAACTGCTCTGGCCTGAAATGCTAGCAAGTTACTGTGTAAACCATAGCTCTCTATCATGCCATCTTCCACTCTCTTCAACACTAACCTCCTTCTTCAGACCTCTGAAGACCATCCAACCTCTCAGACTCCAGTGGCTGAAGGTAGCTCTTTAACAATCCCTTCGCATCCCAGCGTTACTACGGTCCCTATTCCAGAAGAGAAAACTACACATCTCCACGGCCATTATCGGCCATAGAGATGTGTAGCTTTCTCTTCCGGAGATACCATTCGGTACTAACGCCATCCCACCCCCGGTCCCAAAACCCTGCTTAGGGTGGTCCCCGTCTCCGAACCCCTTTGTCTAGTTTAACATGTTCTGTTCTCTGTTCTAGTTAAAGACAAGGAAGACACGCAGGTGGACTCTGAGGCCAGACCTATGAAGGATGAGACTTTTGGGGAATACAGGTACGATGCAACAAAGCAGAGAGATCTCTCCAAATGTGCAAATGGCAACAGACAGGCTGGATTGGGTTGTGGTAGGATAGTCTCTTTCCCAGAGGCAAGATGGCATCACCCCACAATCATAAGTTAATGTTTTGAGTCATCTGATATGTTTAGAGCACCTTCCTTATGAGGAGAGGCTGCAGCGTTTGGGACTCTTTAGTTTGGAGAGGAGACGTCTGAGGGGGGATATGATTGAAGTCTATAAAATTATGCATGGGGTAGAAAATGTCGACAGAGAGAAATTTTTGCATAGTGTAAATCTGTCCAAGCCCCTTTTTAAAGCTATCCAGGTTAGTGGCCATCACCACCTCCTGTGGCAGCATATTCCAAACACCAATCACACGTTGCGTGAAGAAGTGTTTCCTTTTATTAGTCCTAATTCTTCCCCCCAGCATTTTCAATGGATGCCCCCTGGTTCTAGTATTGTGAGAAAGAGAGAAAAATTTCTCTCTGTCAACATTTTCTACCCCATGCATAATTTTGTAGACTTCAATCATATCCCTCAGCCTCCTCTCCAAACTAAAGAGTCCCAAACGCTGCAGCCTCTCCTCATAGGGAAGGTGCTCCAGTCCCTCAATCATCCTTGTTGCCCTTCTCTGCACTTTTTCTATCTCCTCAATATCCTTTTTGAGATGCGGCGACCAGAACTGGACACGGTACTCCAAGTGCGGTTGCACCACTGCTTTATATAAGGGCATGACAATCTTTGCAGTTTTATTCTCAATTCCTTTTCTAATGATCCCCAGCATAGAGTTTGGGTTTTTTACAGCTGCCATGCATTGAGTTGACATTCCCATGGAACTATCAACTAAGACGCCTAAATCCCTTTCCTGGTCTGTGACTGATAGCACTGACCCCTGTAGCGTGTATGTGAAGTTTGGATTTTTTGCCCCTATGTGCATCACTTTACATTTTGCTACATTGAACTGCATTTGCAATTTCTGAGCCCACTCACCTAATTTATCAAGGTCCGCTTGGAGCTCTTTGCAATCCTTTGTGGTTCTCACCACACTACATAATTTGGTATCATCTGCAAACTTGGCCACCACGCTACCCACCCCTACTTCCAGGTCATTTATGAATAGGTTAAAGAGCACTGGTCCCAAAACGGATCCTTGGGGGACACCACTCCCGACACCACTCCCGACATGTATACATCTGGGGTGCTCTGTTTTGGGTTATTTTCTTTATTTAGAGAGTCCCCCTTTCTCACTGAGGCCCAAGGTATATGAATGCAGAATGTATAGATTCTTTGTGTATGTTTGAATGGATCGTTCCATGCATTAAGCAGTCTTTGGCTGGCTGGGCTCAGCAAATGACGGAACTGGCCAAGCAAGAGAATAAAGGGTGGGCATCAAGATCTTTTCCAGATCCTGGTGTATAACATGGTCAGTAGGGAACATCTAGTTGGGCTGTGGGAGGCAGGCTTGGG
>NC_059427.1:167405606-167430606 GCF_021028975.2 Sphaerodactylus townsendi
CATGTTTCCCAGAACAGTCTGCTTTCTGATACGTTTCCACTGTTGTCGTGCATGCTTCCTTGAAATGTATCCTTGCCTACACTATTTTTGTGTGTGTCTAATGCATCTTGTGTTTTTTCTTCTTCAAACGAACTATAACCCTTCAACTTGTTAAGACACAGGGAAGACATGGGCGGGCAGGCAGGGTTCTACCTATTTCTTCAGACAAAAGTAAATCTTCACATTGTCCAGTTTCTTACAAAGAAACTGCTCCAAGAGGAGCAGCAGTGGTGTAGGAGGTTAAGAGCTCATGTATCTAATCTGGAGGAACCGGGTTTGATTCCCAGCTCTGCCGCCTGAGCCGTGGAGGCTTATCTGGGGAATTCAGATTAGCCTGTGCACTCCCACACACACCAGCTGGGTGACCTTGGGCTAGTCACAGCTTCTCGGAGCTCTCTCAGCCCCACCTACCTCACAGGGTGTTTGTTGTGAGGGGGGAAGGGCAAGGAGATTGTCAGCCCCTTTGAGTCTCCTGCAGGAGAGAAAGGGATCCAAAATCCAAACTCTTCTTCTTATTCCTCATCATGGCCACAACAGCCAAATAAGCTATCACTTTAAATTCATGACATGGCCAAACACTGATGATTAAACCATCAGGCTAATTAAAACAGGTGTGGCCACTTCTCTGGACAACAATACCGACCTTGGCGGAGAGGTGGCACGAAGGACAGATTTGACGATGAGCCAAGTATGAGCCACTCCTCTTACCTGCGGGCAGGCAGGGTTCTACCTATTTCTTCAGACAGAAGTAAATCACCGCCCTGAGCCCTCCGGGGGAGGGCAGTATATAAACCCAACCAATAAATAAATAAATATAAATAAATCTTCACATTGTCCAGTTTCTTACAAAGACACTGCTCTGAGTTGAGAACGATGGAAGCAATTGGCATTTGTTTACAAAGCAAGCAATTTTACCTAAACTTTGCCTAAACATTCCACTTGGGTAAAGTGTGGCTAAAAATCCATTGTAACTGCCCCGTAAAGCAATGGGAAGGGCAGAGGCATATCTAAGGAAAATGTAGCCCAGTGCAAAATCTGAGTTTTCTGCCACACACCCACCCCCTCAGTACTGGTGGCTGCCCTCCCCCACCACAACCAAACAGATTTTTTTTGCACCAGGTCTTGAAGTCAGTGTATGGACCCGGGGAAAAGGAGGAGGGGTATGGGGGCGTGGCTGAATGGCCACAGCCTGGGGACGTTTGGCCCCATATGCCCCTCTGGGTGGCGTGTCCCTGGGAAAGGGACACAGTCACGTCTAGCAATCCTGATGAATCCAGTAGGAGTTAGTTGTGAATATCATTTGCGGGATCAGATCCTTGTTTTTAGGTGCTCGGTCTTTTGCATGAATTTCTGGTGGGTCCTCTCTCCCAAGATGGTGCAAAGGTTGCCCATGCTGGTGCTCATTGCCCAGTAGAAGAAGAAGAAGAAGAAGAGTTTGGATTTATATCCCCCCCTTCTCTCCTGCAGGAGACTCAAAGGGGCTGACAATCTCCTTGCCCTTCCCCCCTCACAACAAACACCCTGTGAGGTAGGTGGGGCTGAGAGAGCTCCGAGAAGCTGTGACTGTGCAGGGGGAGCTGATTCCTCTACAGAAGCACTGTGGATATCAATACCAGGGGTGAAGCAAAGTTTAACATTAGGAATATATTATCGTCCCCCTGACCAAAGTGCACAAGAGGATTCTGAGATGGAAAAAGAAATTAGAGAGGCCAACAAAAGCAAAAATGTCGTGGTAATGGGCGATTTTAACTATCCCCACATAAACTGGAAAAATGCATGTTCAGGTCATAGTAAGGAGAGAACATTCCTGGATATGCTAAATGACTGTGGCTTAGAGCAGATGGTTGTAGAACCAACCAGGGGAGATGTGATCCTAGATCTAATTCTATGTGGGACCCAGGACCTGGTGCGGGAAGTCAGTGTTGTTGAGCCGATAGGGAACAGCTGCACTCACAATGCCAAGTCAGATTCAGTATCTCTGCATGCGAACAAGTGACAACTACTAATGTAGTTACATTTGCCTTCAGAAAGGGAAATTTCTCAAAGATGAGGGGGATAGTGCGCAGGAAGCTGAAAGGGAAAATCAAGAGAGTCAAAAATGTCCAAGGTGCTTGGAGGTTATTTAAAAACACAGTCTTAAAAGCTCAGCTGGAATGTGTTCCAGAGGTTAGGAAAGGCAGCGCCCAGTCCAAAAGAAAGCCACCATGGTTAACAAGGGAGGTTGAGGTAATTATTAGGAAAAAAAAGATGTCTTTTAGAAAATGGAAGTCCAACTTAACTGATGAAGAATACCAGAGAGAACACAAATGGTGGCAAAAGAGAAGCAAGTTAGCTGTAAGGGAGGCAAAAGAGGATTATGAGGAACGCATGGCTGCTAAAATCAATTCTAGCAACAAAAAGTTCTTCAAGTACATCAAAAGCAGGATGCCAGCTAGGGAAGTGGTAGACCCGTTAGAAGATGAAGGAACAAAAGGTGTGCTAAAAGGTGACAGGGAGATTGCAGAGAAGCTGAATGAATTCTTTGCATCTGTCTTCACCCAAGAGGAGGTGAGGAAAATTCCTGCACCCGAACCAAGCTCTTAGGAGGTGAACTGAGGAACTAGCAGAAGTTAGTGGTAGACAAGGAAGAAGTTCTGGCAGCCATTGATAAACTAAATGCTACCAAATCCCCTGGCCCAGATTGCATTCATCCAAGAGTTCTTAAAGAGCTCAAGCATGAAATTGCTGATGTTCTCACATTAATATGCAACTTATCCCTCAGAAATCAGGCTCCATCCCTGAAGACTGGAAGATGGGCCAATGTCACACCAATCTTTAAGAAAGGGTCTAGGGGGACCCGGAAATTACAGGCCAGTCAGTTTGACATCTGTTCCTGGTAAATTAGTAGAATCTATCATTAAAGATAAAATTATTAAACATGTAGAAAAGCAAGATTCCTGCTGGAGGAAGAGTCAGCATGGCTTTGTAGAGGCAAGTCCTGTCTTTACAAACTTACTAGAGTTCTTTGAGGGTGTAAACAGACATGTGGATAAGGGGGAACCAGTGGACATTGTCTACTTGGATTTCCAAAAGGCTTTTGACAAAGTTCCTCACCAGATACTGTTGAGAAAACTCAGCAATGAAGGAATAAGAGGGGAAGTCCTCCTATGGATTAAAAACTGGTTGAGGAACAGGAAACAAAGGGTGGGTATAATGGGAAGTTCTCACAATGGAGAGATGTAGGGGGTGGTGTCCCCAAAGGCTACGCTTTGGGACCAGTGCTCTTTAACCTATTCATAAATGACCTGGAAGTAGGGGTGGGTAGTGTGGTGGCCAAGTTTGCAGATGATACCAAATTATGTAGGGTGGTGAGAACCACATAGGGGATTGCTAAGAGCTCCAAGCGGGACCTTGATAAATTAGGTGAGTGGGCTAAGAAATGGCAAATGCAGTTCAATGTAGCGAAATGTAAAAGAGTGATGCAAAAAACCGAGGGGGGCAAAAAAAATCCAAACTTCACACATACACACGCTTACAGGGGTCAGTGCTATCAGTCACAGACCAGGAAAGGGATTTGGGCTGCCTTAGTTGATAGTTCCATGGGAATGTCAACTCTCAATGCATGGCAGCTGTTGAAAAGGCAAACTCTATGCTGGGGATAATTAGGAAAGGAATTGAGAATAAAGGTGCAAAGATTGTCATGCCCTTATATAAAGACACGCTGCAGCGACCGCGACTTGGCAGTAATTGTAGCCCAGTTCTAGGTCAGCCACATACTCAAAAAAGGATATCGAAGAGATAGAAAAAGTGCAGAGAAGGGCAACGAGGATGATTGAAGGATTGGAGCACCTCCTTATGAGGAGAGGCTGCAGCTTTGGGACTCTTTAGTTTGGAGAGGAGACGTCTGAGGGGGGGATAAGGATTGAAGTCTATAAAATTATGCATGGGGTAGAAAATGCTGACAGAGAGAAATTTTTCTCTTTCTCACAATACTAGAACCAGGGGCATTCATTGAAAATGCTGGGGGGAAGAATTAGGACTAATAAAAGGAAACACTTCTTCACGCAACGTGTGATTGGTGTTTGGAATATGCTGCCACAGGAGGTGGTGATGGCCACTAACGTGGATAGCTTTAAAAAGGGCTTGGACAGATTTATGGAGGAGAAGTCAATCTATGGCTACCAATCTTGATCCTCCTTGATCTCAGATTGCTAATACCTTAGCAGACCAGGTGCTCAGGAGCAGCAGCAGCAGAAGGCCATTGCTTTCACATCCTGCATGTGAGCTCCCAAAGGCACCTGGTGGGCCACTGCGAGTAGCAGAATGCTGGACTAGATGGACTCTGGTCTGATCCAGCAGGCTAGTTCTTATGTTCTTATGTTCTTATGACTAGCCCAAGGTCACCCAGCTGGCATGTGTTGGAGTTCACAGGCTAATCTGAATTCCCCAGATAAGCCTCCACAGCTCAGGTGGCAGAGCAGGGAATCAAACCCGGTTCCTCCAGATTAGATACACAAGCTCTTAACCTCCTACACCACTGCTGCTCTCAGTAGCAGTCATTGTGCAGCGGGAGCACATAGAAGAATGCAGTTATGAACCATTGCTGTAGCAGCATGACGCACTGGTTAAGAGCGGTGGACTCTAATCTGGAGAAACCGGGTTTGATTCCCCGTTCCTCCCTCTGAGTGGCAGGCCCTTATCTGGTGAACTGGATTGGTTTCCCCGCTCCTACACATGACACCTGTTGGATGACCTTCGGCTGATCACAGCTCTCCGAACTCTATCAGCCCCACCTACCTCACAAAAGTGTCTGTTGTGGGGAGAGGTAGGGAAAGGAGTTTGTAAGCCCCTCTGAGACTCCTTACAGGAGAGAAATGTGGGGTATAAATCCAAAATCTTCCTTTTTCTTCTTCATTTCTAGCTACAGTCTCAGTGTGAGTGTTACATGCTAAATGTGCTATATCAGTGGTGGCGAACCTATGGCACGGATGCCAGAGGTGGCACTCAGAGCCCTCTCTGTGGGCATGCTCAAACAGAGTCGTCCTCAACCCCATCTAGACTGGCCTGGGTGGCTGGGCTCGATTATTAGCATTAAACCCGAGACCTAGTTTTGGGGAAGCAGTGTAGGTAACCCTGTAAAGCGTTGTTAAACTCCACTGATTTTCATGTGAAGAACTAAAGCACCCATCCTTACCTGGGAATGCAAGCTTCTGCTTTGCTGGCTTAATGGGAGAGCTTGCTTCCGAGTAAACCCTCCTAGGGTCGTGATTCCCCCGGTGGAAGAGTTGCATGGTTGCTTCAAAGCAAAGCCACCGACTACCACCAAGCTTACTCCCGAGTAATGCATGCCTCGGAGCCAACTGCTTTTTCTAAACTAAAACCTCAGTATTCAGGTTAAATGGCCGTGTGGGCACTTGGCGATAAATAAGTGGGTTTTTGGGTTGCCATTTGGGCACTCGGTCTCGAAAAGGTTCGCCATCCCTGTGCTAGATGAACCTAGAAGTTCCTTCCACCTCTATTTCTATGTTCTCCCCATAGAGCACCTTTCTGAGTCTTGGCACGTGGCTGAATATTATGCCGATGTTGTGCTACTGCAGTCATTCACATTACCTGCGTTACCTGTGCATTACCTGTGTTAGGGACGCTGGCCTCCAGGGAGCTTGGGGATTCCTCAGGATTACAGCTCACCTCCACACTACAGAGATTAGCTCTGGGGGGCGCTTTGGATGGGGGGTCTCTGAGGCTTTTCACCCCACTGAGGTCTCTGTCCTCTCCTGGCTCCATCCCCAAATCTCCAGGAGTTTCTTAACCTGGACCTGGCATCCATCCCCCCTCCCCCCCCCCACCAATGACCCGGGGGGGGGGACCTGGCAACCCTACCTGGTGTTGCATGAACTGGTTTCGTTGCAAATGATTGCTACTGTACAATGATTGTGAAATATCTAGTTTACAAGGATCTGCAACCTGCAGCTCTCCAGATGTTCATGAACTACAATTCCCATCAGCCTCTGCCAGCATGGCCAATTGGCCATGCTGGCAGGGGCTGATGGGAATTGTAGTTCATGAACATCTGGAGAGCCGCAGGTTGCAGACCCCTGATCTAGTATATGCAGCTCTGGTATCCTCTCTCACTTAAAGCGAATCAGCTCGCCCCCGAGGATGTCTCATGAGTGACTCTGGTTGGATAAACTCTGTGGTTGCTCAGGACTGGCCCGACCCAGATGTTTTGGTGCCTGAAATTTACAAGCGCCTGTCGACACGGGGAACAATGATTTGCTTCTGCGTAAGCCGCATTGAAATGAACAAACAACTTGGGCGAGAGGGCGCCCCAGTGGATCAGATTGACATTTCTTCGTTACGCTGTATTTCATGCCGCTCAAAAATCTCCTGGTTGTGCCAGAATAAGACCACCTCTGGGTGTGACCTGAATCCTCCGTAGATACAGCCATGACCTCCCTTCCAAGTTATTCCCACTGTTTGAGAAGCCCTTTTGTAAAGGGGCAGTCTGGTCCCCTGGCACTTTGGAGAGTCCTCGGCCGTTACCGAACACCATGGTGGCGAACCTTGGGCACTCCAGAGGTTATGGACTACAATTCCCATCAGCCTCTGCCAGCATGGCCAATTGTAGGGGCTGATGGGAATTGTAGTCCATAACATCTGGAGTGCCAAAGGTTCGCCACCACTGAAACAGCTCTGGGCCATACTGCAGATTACAGCCATCCTTTTCAGAAGCATCTGACCCTTTGAAAACTTTGTGTAGGTGAGCCCTCACGACGTTTTTGAAGGATCAAATGTTAGGGCAAGATGCTGTCACCTATGGGTTGAACCCATGATAGGTGTAATGTGTAGTTTGGCCTGTGATACTTTCCAATAGGGCCGTGGTGGCGAACCTTTGGCACTCCAGATGTTATGGACTACAATTCCCATCAGCCCCTTCCAGCATGGCGAATTGGCCATGATGGAAGGGGCTGATGGGAATTGTAGTCCATAACATCTGGAGTGCCAAAGGTTCGCCACCACTGCAATAGGGGTTCCTTTGTCCAGTATCCCAGACCAATTTTAGGCTTGAGGTCCCTCTTGGCTAGTGAAATGTCCTCACGGGCCTGCTGGTTTCTTACTCTTGCTTAAGTTCTCTCCTTTCCTCATTGTAGTGATAACGAAGAGAAGCCCTTCTCAAGCAGCCAGCCCTCTCTGAACGGTGACATCAAGGCCCTCGGGAGCGACGACAGTTTGGCGGATTACGGCGGAAGCGTGGACGTCCAGTTCAACGAGGACGGCTCTTTCATTGGCCAGTACAGCGGTCAAAAAGGCAAAGAAGGAGGCGGAAATGACAGCTCGGGCGCTACCAGCCCCACCAACGTGGTTGCTGCCCTGGAGTAAGAGGGGGCGTTTCCCAAAGGATGCCCCCCCCCCCAATCCTGGGAGGAAGAAGATTTCCCTCTGGATTATTTGGGGGAGCAACGAGGCAACCCCCCTCACCAAGGGAAACAAAACAATTTCCTCATTCGAACATTATCTCCCTGAAACGGAAATGATAATTGGGGTGGATTTACCCCTTTGTTTACTAACTAACCCCTGCCCCGAAATTGGAGAGGGTTAGAAAATCAGGGGACTCCCCACATTATCCACCCTACCCTGAACAATCATTCATTTCAGCCCTCCCCACCCGAAAGCGATGTCCTCAGCCAAATTATGTATGTGTGTGGTGAGGAAGGAGGAGCAAACGGTAGGGGCGAGGGGGCGGGGTTATGTAAATGAAGGCAGAGGCATCAAAGGGAGGGGCTCGGGGTTCCATGTTGCCAAAAGAACTGATGCTCCCTTCCCAAGGCCTGGAAATGTTTATTATTTGTAAATGTTGGAGGGGAGGGGGGGTGTTAGTGGGTGTGGCCAATCCACGTCTTCACTCCAGGCGGGGTAGGGGACCCAGCAGGTGGTAGACTGGTAAGAGCCAGGAGATGTGGGGCACTTTCCCTGCGTGGGGTGCGTGGAAGAGTCATGAGCTGCAGTTCCGAAAGAAATAAGGTTACCTGGGTTGGGAAGTCACTTGATTATTCCATTCACCCGCCTCTTCTCGTGAATTACACTGATCGAGATCTCTGCCATCTCCAGCTGAGCCTCAACTCCACCCCCTCAGCCTGCCAACCTTTCTGCCTCCTGCCCTCTTTTTATTGTTTTGCCTCTTTGTTCAAACCAGGCTTCACCTGAGAGGCAGCTTTCTTGGGACAGTGGTTTTCAAACTTTTTTTTTATACAGTCAGGGAATCGTTTCCACGTTATCTTGTCTGCCGAGGAACTCCTGCATATCTGCCACGGAACTTGTACGTTTGCAGAGCATTCTGGGACGTATTCTAGAACTCAGGTCCTGTAGGGAGTGGGCCGTGCTGGCTTGCTGGGCCTCACAGCTGCCCTGGAGGAATTGGGCATGCTCTGGAACCCCCTCGACGGGGTTCCATTGTAGGGGCAGATGAGTAACCCGGAACACCATTTGAAAACCACTGCCAGTACAACGTCCCTTTCTGGTGCTGAATTTCCCACTTGGGATTTCCTCCCTGCCAGGGGGATACTGCGAGCCCTAACACTCCATCCCTCTTGTCCTTTCGGGGTGCAGCATTACTTCATGCCTCTGTATCATACAATGACCAAAATTTAGGGTTCCTTTCACTGGGCCCAGCCTCCACCATTTCACAAACACATTCCTGTTTGCCCCGTTCCTCACCCTCCCCACGGGAAACTCCCCAACCTCAAGAGACTCCTCGCTTCTCGAATGCATCTCACGCAGCTGCCTTGCGACACAGTCTGTCTCAGTAGTGGCCTCTCGTTCAGCGAATCGAACCCCCCCCCTCCCCCGCCCCGGTCTGGTGTAATATTTTATCTCTCTTGCTTGTCGGGAACAAAATAGATCCTAGCTTTTTTGCATTAAAAAAAAGTTTTGGGAAAAAAACAATTAAAAAAAATACTGACGTTTTGAGTACCCCTACACGAAATAACCCCCCCCCCCTTCCTCCCTCGGTCTGTAAATATTTCAAACCTTTGTGCTCGAGTTTGTTTTAGATGTCTTTAGGACTGGTGTTTTGAAGTCTTCTGGTTGGTCTATTTAGGTGGCTTGGATTTAAAAGAAAATCAAGGGGGGGGGGGGAAACATTTTCAAAGGTCCCCTTCCTCCCAATCTGTGATGCCATCCCCCCAACCCCCCCGCAAGCCTTCCTGCCCTGTGTATTCCCTTTTGTCAGGTCTGTTGCTATCTATCTTTCTCTCTCAATGGCTTTTTTAATATATATATATATGTATATATAAACAGAATTATAAAATGGTAAATAAATGCTGAAATTGGAGATTGCTTGGTGTGCTGATGGACTAATTACGGTTGGGATGACCTATAGGATGACCACGTCTGGGTCAGGAAGTTCCTGGACATAATGGGGGTGGAGCCTGAGGAGGTGTGTGAATGGGAGGGACCTTATCAGACTATAATGTTATAGAGCAGTGGTGGCGAACCTGTGGCACGGGTGCCAGAGGTGGCACTCAGAGCCCTCTCTGTGGGCACACACAAACAGAGTGTCCCCCCCCCCCACACACACACATCTAGGCTGGCTTGGTCCACTGGGCTTGATTATTAGCATTATTATTAGCATTAGCTAATTGAATATTAGCATTATTAGCATTAAACCTAAGACCTAGTTTTGGGGAAGCAGCGTAGGTAACCCTGTTACGTGCTGTTAAACCCCACCGATTTTCATGTGAAGAACTAAAGTGCGATCCTTTACCTGGGAGTAAGCTCAGTTGCTGGCAATGGGGCTTGCTTCTGAATAAACCCTCCTAGGGTCATGAATCACCCGTGGGAAGAAAGCAAAGCCACAGACTACCACCAAGCTTACTCCCGAGTAACACGCGCCTCAGAGCCAACCGTTTTTCTAAACTAAAACCTCAGTATTCTGGTTAAATTGCTGTGTTGGCACTTTGCGATAAATAAGTGGGTTTGGGGTTGCAGTTTGGGCACTTGGCCTTGAAAAGGTTCGCCATCACTGTTATAGAGTTTACCTTCCAAAGCAGTCATTTTCTCTGGGGTAATTGATCTCTGTCATGAGGAGACCTTCCTTCCTTCCTTCCTTCCTTCCTTCCTTCCTTCCTTCCTTCCTTCCTTCCTTCCTTCCTTCCTTCCTTCCTTCCTTCCTTCCTTCCTTCCTTCCTTCCTTCCTTCCTTCCTTCCTTCCTTCCTTCCTTCCTTCCTTCCTTCCTTCCTTCCTTCCTTCCTTCCTTCCTTCCTTCCTTCCTTCCACCATTTGAAAGACCCATAAGACACATCCCTTCAACTCTTCTCTGCAGTCTCTAAAAACAAGCAACAGAGGGTCAGAGTCTAAGAGGAACTGTACCTTTTGCTGTAAAGTTTCTCTCGAAAACATGGATACAGCACAATCCATTTTACCCTAAGTCGAGACACATAAGGCCACCATTGCAATAGGATATGTACCAAGGAGTCCACTGAATGAAGGGGGCAGGGCTATAGCCAGTCTGAAAAAAGGATCCTTAGCAGACAATCCAGCAAAACCATTGGAAAAGGGCAGTTACATCTTGAGTGCATAAAGGTTCTACCTAATGTTAAACTAACCAGAGAATCCAACTAGGAAGGAAGATCACCCTTAGACAGAAGGCCCAAGGTAAGCAATGAACATGTCCTCCAAGCATCAAAATGAGTGTAAGTCTTGTCTCTGGCATAGATCAATTTGGCCAGATGTTTTTTACACCGATCTACAGAAAAAGGGAATAAGCTCTAGACCAAACTCATCATGAAGGACCAATGATGAAATGCACCTGGGGAGCCCCCCAAGAGCTCAAAGGAACAAGGACTGCCCTCTATTTATAGAGTTGTCTACAGCAGAAATCCATATAGGGGCACCATACAAAAGTTGTGAAATCCCTCTTGAGTTAAAGACTTTAATAGCTGCTGGAATATAATGTGCCCAACTTGAAAAGGGGGAAAAGCAAAATTGCCTTTATAGTAACCTTAGACGTTTATGCCTAATAAAGGTTTACTGTACTGTACTGTAAGATAATCGCACACTTAAATGAAGAAACTGGAGAAATCATTTGCCCATTATCCATGGCCCAATGTTGTACTGCCACAAAACAGCACCAGAGGAAGCCCCGGGCATCATGTCTAGCTCTCAGCCAAACTCCCACCTGCCCCCCACTAAACTAAAAGGCATCTCTAACTCCCTGGACAACAAGAAGGGGAGTAATTAAATAACCCTCACTATTACACTGCACTTGGGCTGAAGAATCAGTATAAAGATTTTTAATAAATCACAAGCTCCTATCAATTGTGGTCTGTTTCTGTTTACCCCATAGTCAGGTGCTAGATATGGAGTCAAATGCATTGGAAAGATCTATAAAAACTGTATATTAAAAAGCCCTCACTGATCATGTGGAAGAACATGTGACAGTGATCAGATGAGCTATATCCCTTACAAAATGTCACATGTTCTGGGCCAGTGATCCAAAGTTGTCTCATACATCACAAATTATGAGATACAAAACTTAGCAGCACTACAAACTCCATAAAACCAGTTCTTTTTAGGTATTTACCAACAGATATCTTTAAGAAGGAACAGCAAGAAATTTTTCATCAGTCTTGAAAAGAGACCAATCCCCTTCCTGTGGTTAGTAGTATTTGTTATCATTGTATAAGTGGTCTGGCATTCTTTTTGAGTTCAAGACTACTTTCAAAACAGATCCTAGGGATATGCCAAAAACACGAGGGATCTTTTTTCATATGTAGTGGTTATGTACAGAGGCTAAATCCTTTTGGGACATAATACCCAAAGAAATACAAAAGAAATTTAAAATAACAAAGGTGAAAAACCTGAATTTTTCCTATTGGGATGAGTGGGAGATGACATCCCAAATCAATACAGACCGCTTTTCATGTACTTGTCTAGTGCTGCAAGGACACTGCTCAGAAATGGAGAGATGAAAAAAAATCCCAACACAGGAAAATTGGATACAGAAAGTCACAGAATATTCAGAAATAGCAAAAATAATTTTATTAAGGGGCAGCAATACAGAGAAATTTGCAGAAAACTGGAAACCTTTTACAGACTATCTATGGGAAAAAATATGGTAGAAGAGAAATAATTGCAGGCTTTGAGATTTAAAAGAAAACAACAGATTGAAATAGAATATTAGAAATGATACTGTGTGTAATTGATAAATTGTTCCATTTTAAGAAGAGAAGAGTTTGGATTTATATCCCCCCTTTCTCTCCTGCAGGAGACTCAAAGGGGCTGACAATCTCCTTGCCCTTCCCCCCTCACAACAAACACCCTGTGAGGTGGGTGGGGCTGAGAGAGCTCAGAAGAGCTGGGACTAGCCCAAGGTCACCCAGCTGGCGTGTGTGGGAGTGTACAGGCTAATCTGAATTCCCCAGATAAGCCTCCACAGCTCAGGCGGCAGAGCTGGGAATCAAACCCGGTTCCTCCAGATTAGATACATGAGCTCTTAACCTCCTACGCCACTGCTGCTCCACTGCTCCTCCTACGCCACTGCTGCAAATAGATGCATGAACCTAGATTAGAATTCAACAATTATATTAGAATTCAACAATGAGATAGTGGGAAGTCATTATTTGGTGTTATGATGGGTAGTAGTTTAGTTGGTTATATTAGGTTGAGTCTAGTTATTGTATGTCATGTTTTAATTTTGTGTGTGTTTTCTTCTGTGTTTCATACTTTTGCTTTGCATTAATGTAATAGTGTGAAAGTCTGTCTGTCTGTCTGTCTGTCTGTCTGTCTGTCTGTCTGTCTGTCTGTCTGTCTGTCTATTCGCATGCTGAGAAAATTAAAAAATTACATTAAAAAAGGAGAGATCCTAAGGATGGGCACCAGCAAATGGCTCCAAAGCCTCTCCCATGATTTTTCAACCGATCAACTGGACCTTTTGCTAAATAAAAGAGATCAGGTAAATAGAGAGTGGCTATTAGAAGTAAATGGTCACCTCCCAATGCTAAAATCAATTATTAAAG
Source organism: Sphaerodactylus townsendi (assembly GCF_021028975.2). Lineage (NCBI taxonomy): Eukaryota > Metazoa > Chordata > Lepidosauria > Squamata > Sphaerodactylidae > Sphaerodactylus > Sphaerodactylus townsendi. The sequence goes on from NC_059427.1 coordinate 167,418,642, forward strand.
GAAGGGCAGCTGGGTTAACTAAACAATAATCTACAGTGCTACATCCCCTTGTGAAAACAAAGGTAGACTCTCCAAGGAAATCAAGGCCCATGCGTCCATTAAGAGCCAAACTGAATTATTAACTTGAATAATGGAATCCCACCTTGGTTAATCTTTTGATCTCTAGTTTGTATTTCATAGCAACCCGGTAAAACAAGATCAAGAAACAACTCTGGAATTTTATGAAGGAGAATTTCTTCTGAGGGGCCTACCCTGACTTTAAAATCCACCCCCCCCCCTTGAGAAAACTCTGCTCTTGGAAATTTCGAAAACAGTACTTCAAGTAGTCTATATAATTCCGTGTATCATGAAAGCAAGCCTGGGAGAGCCAATGCTTGTTTCAGTAAAACCTGGGTTCTTTTCTCCAATAACTCCAACCAGCTGAGGTCTCAACGATTTTTATTGAAAAACAGAAATCAAAGAAATCAAACATGATTGCGGTTAAGGGATTGCTTAGGTGGTTACGTCCCTTTTGGTTCTTTGTCCCTGTTCCGGGGACCCATGGCCCAGAGATGCTTCTCTGACCAGGTCTCAAGATGGAATTCTAAAACCTTTGTTTTCCCCTTCTCAGGAAAACTCTGTTTAGGCCATGAGGTAACTTAGGCCTTTGAAGTTTCATCCTAGCACCTCTGCATAGTTTCCTGTCCTCCCTCCAGGAGATCAAAAGGCAAAGATGCTTTTCACAGTCATATGTGACTTTGCTAGTTTTACAGTACTATTCCATCACACCGTGCAATTAGAAAAGAGAGCTTGTTTTGATTTAGCGGGAGGGATCTTGACAGAAATAAATACAACGGGCAGACCATTAATAATGACAAGAACTGATAAAGCTAAGGATGACCAGCAATCAGTTTCTAAAGTCTTGGCATCCAGAGAATGCTAGCCCAGCCTGGGGACAAATCCCCCCCAATAAAAAGAACAATCGATCTGATCAACGTCTGCATAACTGGTACAAAAAAGGAAGGAAAAATGCAAAAGTGATAGATAAATAAACATGCATTCAGTAATATAACAAAGATAACAATTCCCACCAACATAAAATACAACAATGTGAACCAATACAACCAAGTTGTATCGCAGATGTTGATCAGATAGATCGTTCTTTTTTATTGTGAGTTTGCTGTTCTGTTCTTCTTTTTGAATTTGACATCCCCCCTCCAATCCCTACAATAGAAGGACCTGCAATCTTCTTGTATGCAGGAAAGGGAAAAAATATACTGCTCCCTAATGTCCTCCTTCAGGATCACCTGGGAATCCCGTAACCTGCCTCTGGACAGTGGCAGAGCTGCCACGGGGACATTCAGAAACAAATGTCCCGGGCGCCCCTGTGGAAGTCACGTGGGGGCGGAAAAATGGCCACCCACACTTCCAGGAAGGAGGAGGGCCGTGGCTGGACCTTGAGGGTCAGCAATGCCCCTCCTCTTTCCAGAGTGTAGCCGGGGGATTGCTTCCGGCTCACCCTGCCAGGCCCAGCCGCCGGACAAGGTAAGTGGAGCAGGCAGCCAGGGTTTGGGCACTGATGGGACTCAGCCGGTAGCTAACTGGCTGAATCCCACCAGGGAGGGCAAGCAATGGCCTTGCTCCCCCCTTCAAGGGCGAGAGACGAGCCTTTCTGAGCCTCAGAGAGATCCAGGGCTGGGAAAGGCCCATCACCGCTTGCCCCAGCCCCCCTCCCCTGAGGATCCGTGGGCAAAGCAAGCTCTCCCAGCCCCACCCACCCCCCAGCCCCAGTATGTTTGTTCTGCCCATGTATCGTAGGACCATTCCTGTGTTCAGATTTGTGAGTTGGGGCATGTTCTTTAATGTGATGTTGACTTTGAAATGACCTGGTCCAAAAAAAATCATTGTTTGGCTGTGGTGGGGGAGGGCAGCCAGCTGCCCCCCCCCCCCAAAACTCAGATTTTGCCCCGGGTTTCATTTTGCTTAGCTACACCTATGCGTCTGGATCCAGCCACCCTTCCAAGAAAGAAGAAGAAGAAGAAGAGTTTGGATTTATATCCCCCCTTTCTCTCCTGCAGGAGACTCAAAGGGGCTGACAATCTCCTTGCCCTTCCCCCCTCACAACAAACACCCTGTGAGGTGAGTGGGGCTGAGAGAGCTCAGAAGAGCTGTGACTAGCCCAAGGTCACCCAGCCGGCGTGTTTTGGAGTGTACAGGCTAATCTGAATTCCCCAGATAAGCCTCCACAGCTCAGGCGGCAGAGCTGGGAATCAAACCCGGTTCCTCCAGATTAGATACATGAGCTCTTAACCTCCTACGCCACTGCTGCTCCAGAGCCTTCAGAGCCCATTCTTATTCTTCAGTCGTCAATCATTTAGAGTGGTCATGGGTCGACTCACTTCGGAGGACTCTTAGGAAGGGACATTTGTAATGGTAGGTGCAGATCACCTGGTAAGGGGCATGGTAAATGGACTAAACGAAAAGAGCACTTGGAAGGAAACACTTGTGGGGGTGTGGCCAGATCAACTGCTAATGCAGAAACACTGATAGGTTGAGAAGAGATCTCTTCTAGAACATATTTTCCACCCTGTTCCCTTTTCTCTCCAGATTTGGGCGTTTCAGGAGTTGGAGCTGCTTGGGGAGTAAAAATTTTTTGGAGCAGCTGGAGGAGTAAAAGATTTTTCCTAAACATTTCCTTTGCTCTGGAAGAACAGGAGTGCTGAAGTCCAAAGGCAGGCTTCTTTTTCAGGACTTTGGACAGCGCCCCAAATACCTTTCCCTGGAAACTCTCCTGACCTGAGCGACTCTTATTCTTTCTGTGCAACCTGTGCATCTGAGGAAATTGTTTGCCACTTTGGGGGGGGGGGGGCGGGGTGGAGGGTGCCATCTTTGGTCCAGTGTTACTTTGTCAGATCATATCAATTTCAATGGTCTCTGGCACTAGAACTTCAGACCTTCAGCGCTCATTTAAAAAAAAAAAGTCCTTCTGATTATTCTGAAACAGTGGCCCAAAAAGTGGGATTCTGTGACCCGAGAGTGTGGTGAGTTCCCAAGAGGAGAAAATGAGTGCATGATTGAGAATCAAACCCAAAGGGAATGTATGCTCAATGTGAAGATCACAATGCATAAACGGCCTTAAAGAGAGAAAAATAGCCCGGCAGATAACAGAGTTTGGTAGTACCAGGCATGGCCTGCAGGGGGCAACCGAATACTGCACTGTGTTGCGTCATACCAATTCTGCACTATGAATGTGACAGATGCCAACTCCAGGTTGACAAATTCCTGGAGATTTGGGGGTGAGACCTGGGGAGGGCAGGGGTTTTGGGAAGCAAGGGAGCTCAGCGGGGATATGATGTCATAGCGTTTGTCCTCAGAAGCTGCCAATTTCTCCAGGGGAACTTTGCCATCTGGAAATCAGTTGAAATTCCAGAAGGTCTCCAGGCCCCACCAGGAAATTGGCAACCCTATTCCAGAATTCCCAGATTCAAGAATGTAGCTTTATGAGGAGCAGAGAAGGAACCGCTGACACTGTAGCTCTGTGGTCGATTCCGCACAAGGCATGTATAGCGGGTGCAGGATGCCATACAATCTGTTGGCGGTGGGGAGAGGGGGACTTTGCATAGGTTTTATTTCCCTCAACCCAAAGTTTTTGAAAATTGCTAAACCAACGACCCTTTTCCAAAATCCCAGATTGAAGCTGCTGCAGCATGAATTGCTTCATCCCCCCGCCCCCTTCCACCGTGTCAGGGTCTGTCACTCCAGCCATCAACAAGACTCAGGAAGGTTTCAAGAGCTTTATTTGGAACTCTGTCAGCCGAGGCTCAGGTAGCCGAAACTGGGAGTTTGGCTCCCTGACTCCTGGTATATACTTTACAGTTTGGCTCAATCCCTGAGTTCCCCCCCCCCCCACCCTCGCATTCCCATAATATCAGCATGTGAAAGGACAGTGGGAACAGTTGTATTGTTTGGGTATTCAGTTCACTCCTCCAGGAAGGCAGATAAGGGAGTGAGAGGCTAAGCACTCTTCACTAGTTACTTTGCAAGCAGGAGGAGGCCTCCATAGCCTTGAGCTATGATAACGACTGAGCCATCTGCGCACTGGTGTAATGCCCATTGGGCAAGGTGGGCAGCTGCCCAGGGCATCACCTTGTGGGGGGCATCAAAATGCTAAGTTCGTTTTTGGGTATTTTAGTGGTTTTCTATTTTTGGCCTGCAGTTTTTAGGCTAGCGGCACCAAAATGTCAGTGTATCATCAGGAGACTGTCCTTATGCTACCCCCCATGTTTGGTGAGGTTTGGTTCAGGGACTCCAAAGTTATGGACTCCTAAAGGGGGTGCCCCTATCCCCCATTGTTTCCAATGGGAGCTAATAGGAGATGGGGGTTTTGAGGGCCCATAACTTTGGCCCCCCTGAACCAAACTGCACCAAACCTGGGGGGTATCATTAGGGTAGTCTCCTGATGAGACCCTGAAAGTTTTGAGACTGTGCCTTCAGAAATGTGCCCCCCAAAGCCTGCAACCCCCATTGACAGCAATGCAGAAAACTCAATGCAGAACAAAGATTATTGGGCAAATTTCTAGGATGTTCCTGCAGGGGGTGCATTTTTGGATGTATCAGCACCAAAAATTCAGGGTATCATCTGGAGATGATGACACCCCCCAAGTTTGGTGCAGTTTGGTTCAGGGGGGCCAAAGTTATGGACCCTCAAAACTGTAGCTCCCATCTCCTATTAGCTCCCATTGGAAGCCTGCAGTTTAAAGCTGGACTTGGCCTGGTGAAGGCCAGCCTTGAACTGCAGGCTCTGCCCCAGCTGGGTCCAGCTTCATAGTGCTGGCTCCACCTCTGAATCTCCACCTCTGAAGTCCTGTGTGCTTTGGAGGTGGAGCCTGCAGTGTAAAGCTGGCCCCAGCTGAGACCAGTCTTGAGCTGAGCTCCGGCCCTGAACCACACATAGAGTTGGGGGGCAGTGGTGCAGCTAGGCCTGGACCAGTGGCAGGATTCAAATAATTTAACAACTGGTTGTTTACCAGCACCATTTTAACAACCGGTTCTGCCGAAGTGGTGCGAACCGGCTGAATCCCACCACTGGCCTGGGCCCAGCCTCAGACTGCAACCCTGCCCCCAAACTCCACATGGAGTTCAGGACTGGGAAGCCATTCAATGGGAAAAGGGCTGGGGGGGGGCTTCGGGCTTCCTGGCGCCCCTTCCCCAAGCAGTGCCCAGGGCACAAGTCCTGGCTTGCCCCGCCATAGTTATACCCTTGGGATTAGGTGGTAGCTAATGGGGCAGGTCCTTGCCTGAGACCTTGAAATGATCCACTGCAAGTCTGAATGTTAATCTGAGTAGACAGGACTCACTTCAATGGACCAAGAGTCTGATATAAAGCAGCTTGTTGGTATATTGCTGCACCCTGAGAGGTAGGTGGGGCTGAGAGAGCTCCGAGAAGCTGTGACTAGCCCAAGGTCACCCAGCTGGCGTGTGTGGGAGTGCACAGGCTAATCTGAATTCCCCAGATAAGCCTCCACAGGTCAGGCGGCGGAGCGGGGAATCAAACCCGGTTCCTCCAGATTAGAGTGCACCTGCTCTTAAGCACTACGCCACTGCTGCTCCCATGTTCTGGCCACTAAAATGAGTTAGCATCATTTGGGGCGTGAGTTCTGTGGGAACTCCCTCCCTCAACACTTTGAAAAAGGGCCTCAGCCTGTTTTCCTTGGCCCGTGCAGAATCACCTATTTTGCTGGACTCGCTGCCCTGGTAGTTAGAGAAGAATTTGTTTCAGGATTGCTTAAGCTGCATGAGAATGCAGGTTTCCTGGCGCAAAGCCCCCTGCAGCCAGAGAAAGTCTTGGACAGGCAGTGCGTGTGTAACCTCAGCTTGTGGGTTCTGTGGGGCAGTACTTGGAAGGAGTTGCAAAGAACCGAATTTAAACAAAACAGTTTACTTCTCTTTACAAATAACATCAAACATCAACATTTAACATTACAATCCAAGGTCCTGTTCAGGTTGCATTTCAAGTCCTTCTAGTGACAGTCTACTGATACTGCCAAGTCCAACTCTTCTTTGCAAGTGGGATGGCTCCTGAAGACTCCAAGGGCTTGATGAACAGGATGCAACATGATGAAGGTTTCCAGGAGAACTCTCACCCATGACAACCACAAAAGGAAACCCTGAAACAATAAACTCCAACATTTACAACATAGCAAAAATAAACAACTACCTTCCCAGTAGTTCCCAACAATATTGCAGTTTACCTTAACAAGGTGTCAAGGGCTTATACAACCAAGGTCCGAGTCTGGTAGCCTTGTCTTCTTCAAAGAGCTCTGCAGCCTTTCTGCTGCTCTGTGTCTCCACCCCCTTACTGGTTCAACCCATTCTGGGCATGGGGGTTACACTAGGAAGATAGAATTTGGGGCTGCTACCAATTTGTAGGGGTTCCGGCTGACTCTGTTTTTAAACCAGAAATTTGCCCGTTCTACGAGGGAGCTCTGATATTTCAAATGGACACTGTCAGGTTACAAATGTTATGAGTTTGTTTGCTAAAAATAATTTTTAGGAGGGACAACGCAGTAATCCAGGTGGGGCAGCATTTTTAACAACCGGTTCTGCTGGAGTGGTGCGAACCTGCTGAATCCCACCACTGAGGTGGGGGTCCTGTCTTGGCTATTGGCCTGCCCCCTTCAGAGATGCCGAAATAATTTCTTTCTTGTGGCAGCGGTGTGCCCAAAGACATCACTTGAGGGAATTTCTCTCACACACATGGACACGCTCACCAGTCATTTGTAGAGGCCCTGCTTTAGTTCTTTCACCCTGTGAGGTTAAACAGGTGAGAATGAGAAAGGGTTTTCTCAGTCATGGTTTCGTAGGGTGGACAAATCCGATGCCACACGGCACAAAATGAGTAAAGGTCAGTCAAACCTCTTAACCGTTAAATGATAAAATAACTTAAAGCATGCCTTTTCATTTTTCTTTTACAGGTAATAGTAGAAAGCGTAGCAGCTTAGAAGACTGTAAAGTGATAGCTTTCAATAAAGAAATATATGAAAAGTAAATATTATTTGGTTTTGTGTTATTTTCAACAATACAGCCATGAACAAAATCGTTTTGTGTTAATCTCAACAATGCAGTCAAAAACCATATAGAGGCCTCCTTCAATCCCTGGGCTCCCTAATGTATATAGTTGTACACTGAAAATTTAATGTCCATTTGTACATCGTTACATAATCTAGGGCATTTGCAACTGGGCGATATAACCTCCAGCTAGGTTATGATGTCAGAATCACCTTTTCCAACCCCTGTCCTATATGGTTTTTGATTACATTGCTGGTAATTGTTGAGAATAATACAAAGCTATTTTGTTTATGACTGTATTGTTGAAAATAATACAAAACCAGCGAATCTTTTCTTGTTACATATTGCTTGATAAACTCTTCTGAGTTGCTATACCGTTTATTGGTCTCATTCGAGACAACGATGAAACCGCATACAGACGGGAGGTTGAACAACTAGCCTCGTGGTGCCACTGGAACAATCTAGAACTGAACACACTTAAGAAAACCGTAGGAAATGGTGTGTGATTCTGCGGAGAAACCCTCCCATCCTACCTCCCTCTCGACCAATAGACAACACAGTATCAACAGTAGAGACCCTAAATTCTAGGCTCCATCATGTCTCATGACCTAAAAAATGGACACCTAATATCAAAAATGTCATTAAAAGCACAACAAAGAATGCTCTTCTACCAACTCAGGAAGCTCAAACTGCCCAAGGAGCTGCTGATACAGTTCTACAGAGAAATAAGTTAGTCTGTTATCTGCACCTCTATAACTGTTTGGTTTTGTTCTGCAATCCAACAAGACCGACACAGACTTCATAGAATAATCAGAACTACAGAAAAAACAATTGCTGCTAACTCAAGCCTTCCAACAGGACCTGTATACTGCACGGGTCAAAAAAAGGGCTACAGAAAATATTTATTCGACTCCTCAAGATCCTGGACATAAACTGTTTCCAACTCTACCTCTCTAAACGCCGCTACAGAGCACTGCACACCAAGACAACTAGACATAAGAACAGTTTTTTTCCCCGGAATGCCATCACTCTGTTAAACAAATAATTCCTCGGATAATGTCAAACTATTTATTGAGTATATTTATTATATAATTATTGCACCATTTTTTTCATCATCATTCCTATTACCCATCTCCTCCCAAATTATGACTGTATGACTATAGCCCAGCTGACATTTACATTTTATTTTATGATTTTACATTTTATGTTTTTTATTACTATTGATTGTTTCCTCGATTGCTTACTAGACCTATATGACAATCATTAAGTGCTGTACCTTATGATTCTTGACAAATGTATTTTCTTTTATGTACACTGAGAGCATATGCACCGGAGACAAATTCCTTGTGTGTCCAATCACACTTGGCCAATAAAGATTCTATTCTATTCTATTCTATTCTATTCTATTCTATTCTATTCTATTCTATTCTACCGTTTATTGTTACCTGTGAAAGAAAAACCACAAGAATGCTTTAAGTCATGTTGTCATTTAAGGGTTAATAGGTGTGACTGACCTTTACGCATTTGGTGCAGTGGTATTGGGTTTATCTCAGGGGTCTTCAAACTATGGCCCTCCAGATGTTCATAGACTACAATTCCCATGAGCCCTACCACTTGGCCATGCTGGCAGGGGTTGATGGGAATTGTAGTCCATGAACATCTGGAAGGCCATAGTTTGAAGACCCCTGGTTTATCTTCTGGGTGCACCTGCCCCATTAGCATTATGGTTAAACCTCCCAGTGGCCCCTGGATATCTCCCACTGTTACAATTGATCTCCACACCTCAGAAATCTGTTCCCCTAGAGAAAAGGGCCACTCTGGAGGGTGGACTCTATGGTACCACATCCCTGATGGAGGCCCTCCTCTCCCCTCCCCAGGCTTCACCTTACAAATCTTCAGGTAGTCCCCAACCCAAAGTGGCACCCCTAGGTGCCGAACATTTGGGACTCCCTCCCTAGGGAGGAGTGGCGGACTCTGATCTGGAGGAGGAGGAGGAGGAAGAAGAGGAAGAGGAAGAGGAAGAGGAAGAGGAGAAGAAGAAGAGGAAGAGGAGGAGGAGTCTGCCCGAGACGTTTAGGAGTTACTTATTAGAGTTATGGGTGATCCTAAACATTTTGTGGTTGGCTCCTCCTCCTGCAACAGCCATTTTGTGGCTGTGATCACCACCGTATGTTAGAACTCCGAAGGTCCCTGCAGGCTTGAAAAGGCTGGAGACCCTTCCTCTATTTGGCGCTGGCTAATGCAGCCACTGAGCTTCCGTGGCTCAGTTTCATCAAAACTGGTTTGTACCCGTCCGTCCTTCCCAACTGCAACCCCATGGATCCGTACTGGGCAAAGACAGCATACATTGACAGATGTATCTTCCCAGAGGTGTGCATTTGGGGGACGCAAAAATCCCTGCAGAGGTGCAATTCCCGGGTGAACATCTGTGCATTTCATAACCCCGTCATTTCCCCGGCACTTGCTTCTCTTTCTCCCGCTGTTCATCAACCCTGGCCTGTCACCATGAATCAAAGAATCCATTTACCTCCCTGCTCACTCCCTGCCTGGAATCATTCATGAGAGGTGGCAGAGACCCCCGGGGGCAAGCGTGGCAGAACAAATGGAAGCCCCTTCCTCTTCACTTATAGCCTCTAATCCCTGCCTCGGCCCCACGTCGCTCCCAGAGCTGGGAACGGAACAGGGCTGCTGCCATCTCTGCGTTGAGAAGTGCTTGGGGATTTTGGAAGTGCAGCCTAGGAAGAGTGGGGTTGCGGGAAGGAAGGGCATAATGTCATGGTGGCCCCCCTCCAAAGCACCCATTTTCTCCAGGGCAACTGAACTCTGTTGTCTGGTGGCTGGTTTTGATTTTGGGAGATTTCTAGGCCCCAACGAGAGGTTGGCAATCCTAGGAGGAGGTGGAGTGACATAGATTTTTGATGGGGTGGGTTCGGTAACTGAGGGCTTTCTGGACGTCCCATTTCTCTTCTTTCTTCTTTCGACCTTTTTATTGGCATAAGTGTAAAATACAACAGGGAGGTTGAGGAGAATCAAGTTAAAATAAGTAGGTTCGGACATTTCCAGCAGTTAAAACAATAAATAAATAAATAAATAAACTAAAATCTGTGGCGAATCTGCTGTGCCAGCGCCAGGAATTTGGCAACGTCTAGGGATCTCTGAGGAGACTGATCACAAAGCAGAAAGAAGGATTTAACCTTGTCTGGTGAGTTGGCATAGATTCTACCAGTGTATGGGTCTATATATTGTCTTCCTAAGATGCAGCATACATAGTTCCCAGTCTAGGAGGATGTGTGCGATTGCTTCGATGGCTTTTTGTGCGCAGGGACATGTTCCCTGTTGGTATGGGATCTGGAGAAATTCGTCAGCTCAAGGACTCAAGCTGAAGGTAGGGCATTCAGTCGGGCTAGCATTAGGGTACGTCGGAGATATGGTGAAGATATATTGTAAAAGTACCTTGGTAGCCCTTTACTGACGGGAAGAGGGTGGGAGCCCTCCGGTAAAATGCCCTTCATGTATTGAGTAGAAAGCAATTGATTTTCAATGTCAAGTAGCCTTAGCGACAGAAGTTTGACTATTTGCGCTTCGTCCATGTTTATGAAGAAGTCTAAAGCGAAGCCTAACGAATTAATTTTTTCCTTGATCAGAAGACTGACGTCCCATTTCATGCATTGTTTCAAGCAAGCCGGACATGCAATGGGAGGGGTTTGAACCTGAGAGCCCCTCCCCTTACCTACATCCCTGGGTGGACGGACAGCTCTGGATCCCCCCCCCCTCGCGCATTGTTTATCCCTGCTGTGCAGGACTGTGTCACACTGGTAAGCTGTCTGACCCAAGGCCCCAGTGACTGTGGGAAGTCGGATCCGGTGGCCTACCTGTGGGAGATGGTGCCCAGGGCAAGTACTAACATTGCCCACTGTCAGGAAGGAAGCCTGGTGTGTGTAACCTGATTGTAACTCTCGTGTAACCTGATTGATATGCAACTTGATTGATATGTAACAGGGGCTTTCTCTTTCTCTTCCTTTCCCTTCTTCTGATGTTTATAGCTTTAGCACGGATTGTAGATAACTAGGCTAGTGACTCTGGTGAGCGTTCTTCTGGCAAACAGGATGTGCCTATCATGACCTTGAGGTGCCTGGAGCCTCCAAACAACTCCTTCACAAGGGTGTTGTGGGTTTTCCAGGTTGTATGGCCCAGAGGCACACCTAGGCAAACTGGAGCCCTGGGCAAAACCTGAGTTTGATGCCCCCCCATGGGTGGCCACCCTCCCCCACCGTGACCAAACAATGATTTTTTCCACCAGGTTGTTTCAAAGTCACCATCGCATTAAAGAACATGCCCCAACTCACAAATCTGAACACAGCAATGGGCCATGCCACACAGCAGAAATAATTTTTGGAAAACATTTTCAAAATGCTTTCAAAATGTTTTATTACTTCTATGAAAACATTTTATGGTGTTGTATCCAGTCCCCTCAATTGGGGGAAACAGCATCACTTTCAATGCTATTTAAACTGGGGGCCCCAGATTCTCCCTTTAAGTTGGATTGAAAAGGAGAATCTGGGCTCCCTAGTTTAAACAAGTGATGCTGGAATCCACCCCCAAAGAGCATCATTTTCAATGGTGTTTAGGGAGCCCAGATTGTCCTTTTAAATCCACCTTAAAGGGAGAATCTGGGGTCCCCAGTTTAAACAACATTGAAAGTGATGCTATTTTGGGATGGATTCTCCCCCACCCTGAAACAGCACCCCTTTCAATGTTAAAACTGGGGACCTCAGATTCTCCCTTTAAATCCATGCTGAAGGGGGTTGATTTAATAGCAATAGCAATAGCAACAACAACAACAACAACAACAACAACCTTTATTAGGCATTGAGAGAATAAAAGAAAGAAAGAAAACAAGCATTGGCAGGAAGGGAGT